>NW_009929629.1:24702-63849 GCF_000696875.1 Nestor notabilis | reverse complement strand
CCCTGACTATTCTATGATTCTATGAAACTGGTAAATATCTGAATTCTTGTATAACCAGAACAGTCACAACAGTCACACAATGAGATGTTTTAAGAGTATTTGCTTTTGGTATTAGTGGAATATAAGCAAATACACTCGAAAAAAAAAAAAAAAAAAAAAAAAATGTTTAAACCAAAAGTAACTGCTGAAGAAATTAAGTAGTACACTTTTAGATTAAAGTTCAAATGTCCAAATACCTTAATTACAGTTTTCACACTGTGATAAGTGAGGTTTCTTCATCAAAAGGTTTAAGGGGTAATGTTGCGTGTTATACTTTAAGAAACTCTTTGTAACTGTCGTTTTGTGAAACATTTTTTCTTTGTGAAGGGAAAGGGAAAGTCAATAGTACTATTATGAAAAGTATGCTTTATTAAAGTAGGATAAACGCTTTTAGAGAAGGAAAAGGAAGGGGGGCTGGGTGGTTCGACTCAGTATCTTGTTGCAGAATGTTTTAAAGCTTATAACCCTATAAGGAATGGAGGTTGAGGGAGTGGTTAGCCTAATGAGAGAAACCCCTCGAAACTCCTCGAAACTTCTCAAAGCTTCTCAAAACTTCTCGATGATGAAACCCCAGCAACAAAAAGGAACCAATGGAAAGGAGCCACGTCAATATCTGGGTAAAAGAGATAACGGGATTGGCTGAAGCCAAAATATCTGGGCAAAAGGGAGAACGGGATTGGCTGAAGCCAAAATCGAGAGGTATAAGGGACAGCCTCCCAGGGGCCCGGTGTGCGTCTTGCGTGGAGCGGGAACTCCCCGGCGCAACCAGCGCTGTTTTTTTTATCTGCTACCGCTTGCTCAATTCAATAAAATTTATGTTTTGAAACGAGAGTGGCTCACTCATTTATGACAACACTAATTCTAATCTAACAGGAGAACACTCAATATAATGCTGACTTGAATTGCTTAAACTTAAAGCAAACCTCTGTCATTATATAAATGATTCATTAAAATCTAGGAACTGGGATACAGATCTTTCTAGTAAGATTTACACAGAGACTTAATCTAGTGAAGATAAAACCCAAAAGAACATCCCACAATTACGTATTACATTTGGTAGTTTGAAATCTTGCAGCAGTTTCAGATAAGTAACCACAAAGAGATTATTACAAATCTAAGTAACCTGTTGATATTGGTATATAGCTTTAAAGAAATAAAAAAACAATTTCTGTAATCCTTCTAAAACATCATAGATTTAGTCAAATTCAAAAAGGGACGGAAGAGAAGGGAGGAGGATAGCCAGAATGTTCAAAAAAGTTCCAGTAAGCATTCAGATAGGAAATAAACATTACCAAATAAATATGATGCTGGTTTGCAGTGAATTCAACAAGATTAGAAAAGACTTTGAAGACTCAGTGCTTGGAAAATCAGGACAAAATTAAGGCTCTGTTTTAATTTTCTGCCAATAGAAATTGAATATAGGAATCACTCTGTATTTACTGCATACTGCAGCAGACGGTCTTCCCATATTGTTTCCTTCTTTCAAAAAATATCAGACAACCTTCTATGGCAGCTTAGATTTCTTCAGATGTAAATAACCTAGAAAGTCTTTTCATTCACTCACAGGGATTACCTTCAGAATAAATGTAACTTAAAAGCAAATAAACAAACAAAAAAAAAAACTTGCTTTAGACCACAGGGAAATTCAGACCTTTGAATCTCTACTATAAACTTGGAAAGAAAAAAAAAAGATCTAACTAATGTTTGATGCTGCCTAAACATTATGATTCTCAGTGAAACATTTATAAAAGCCTCATGTCAATAGCTATCCTGTGATGCCATTGCTGTGGGGTTTGAACCATTGTACCATTGTACTCCATGCAGTCTACAACACCCTAAACTACCTGAAAGTAGCAAAATTAAAGGTGTGTTCAGAATTATAGGAAGCAGCAATTGAAAAGAACAACTAAAGTCTTTGATCTGCTCCAAACAGTGTCAATACTTTTTGAGTTAAACAGGAATCAGATTTAAATTAATTAGGCAGGATCTCAACCCCTTTAGTGAATGTATCAGCAAATAAAGCCTTTATGAAGGTGAGTAGGCGGAACAGAAGTTAAAATGGGAAAATATGGTGAAGATCACTATAGACTAAAAAAAGAAATACCATTCCATAAAGAATGCACACAGACAAACACTCAGCTGTGACAATATGACCCACTGGAGTGGGTTTTATGGTTTTCATCTTCTAGATCATATAATAGTGAAAAAATGCCCCCAATTCAAAAATCAAAGAGCCACAGACTGTTAAACTGTCAAATGCATGCAGGGAGGTCAGGAGAAATTCTATTGAAGAATTTGACACCATGGGAGAGTTTCTGACACAGTACTTAAAAATGAAGGGTGAAAAAATTAAACATCTTGGAAACAAATGATTGTCAATAGTAGATTTTTTCCAGAACTATGTTTCTGTAGATTTTTCTTTTTGAAGTCCAGTATTATAATATAGGAATCTCATATCAAATTATGGATTAAAAAAAAAAAATAATTGTATAATTTTCTATTTTTTAAGCTTTGTGATTTTAATGATGCATTATTGAACTGAAGTTTCTGTACTGAGGTATTCAAGGTTTTTCTAAAATAAGACACACCAAAACCTCCAGACATAAAGAACACTAGGCCAAGCAGAAAGTTTAGTCAGGAAAACTCTTTTGAAGAACAATGTTTTATGTCCATTTCTTAAAATATTTATGCTGTAATGGGATTTCCTTGAGAACAAGCATAATTTTTTTAAACATAAATGATTCGTCTTCATTTACTCATAAACTTTCTAAAACAAGTAATTTTTGATTGAAGCAGCCTTTTACTGTACAAAAAAATCCTTTCCATCGGTAGATCTACAGACCAGATTTTTTAAATGCTTTCACGTCTCTTACTGCAAAGGTAATTCTTCAGATATTGTAAGTTCTGTTAACTTTTTATTTTTGAATGAATTCCATAGTGTATTTCTGAATTTTCAGTAGGTCAAAGTATTAACATCTTTACCATATATTCAGTAGAGACTGAGGCAAGATCAAAAATAAGTCAAAAAGAAGAACAGTTTTAGTCACTGAGTTATTTCAATTTGTATGATTTTTTAATGAAATCTCATTTATTGATATAATTGCAACAACAACTTCAGTTGTTTGTTTAGGGGACAGAACCACCTTCCTTGGCCTGCAAGTCATGCTTCTTTCAATGCAGCTCAGGAGACAGCTGGCTCTTTTCATGGTCATTTGTATGGAACAAAGGAATTTGGGATATTATTTACTTTTTGCAGTATCTAGTGGTTGGAATTTGGACAGACTTTAGCTAATGTTCTAGGTATTAAGTATTCACAAATGCCTCTTGCATACTATAAATTATTACTATTCCCATGTAAACACTTCATGCATGGGTAAAATGTAGACCATAGAGTCATGGAATCATAGAACAGTTTGGGTTGGAAGGGACCTTCAAAGGTCATCTAATCCAATCCCCCCTGCAATGAGCAGGGGTATCTCCAACTAGATCAGCCTGCCCACAATCACATCCAGCCTGGCCTTGAACATCTCCAAGGATGGCACCATCTGCCACCTCTCTGGACAATCTGTTCCAGTAGTTTAATACCCTCATTGCAAAGAATTTTTTCCGCACATCCAGCCTGAATGTCCCCTCTTTAGTTTAAAACCATCACACCTTCTCCTATCGCAACAGGGGAGAGAGAAAGTCTCTCCGCATCTTTCTTACAGGCCCCTTTTAAGAATTGAATGGCCGCAAGAAGGCCTCTCCAGAGTCTTCTCTAGGTTGGACAACCCCAGCTCTCTCAGCCTTTCCTCAAAGGAGAAGTGCTCCAGCCCACTGATCATTTTTGTGGCCCTTATCTGGACCCTCTCCAACATGTCCATGTCTTTCCTGTAATGAGGACTCCAGACCTGAATGCAGTATCCAAATGGGGTGTCACCAGGGCAGAGAAGAGGAGCGGAATCACCTCCCTTGGCCTGCTGTCCATAGATGTTTGGTCTGAGTCTTCTTAGGTTTCATCTTACATGAGCACAAAAAATAATGGTGCTAACTATTTTTTGAGACTTTATGACAATTTGTTATATAACAGCCTTGGACATTCAGTTCCTGCCTTCTAGCCATTACTACTCAGCAGGGCCCTGTGGCTTTTCAAGTAAACATAATACATGATTTTCTACTAAATTGTGTGACTTTACATCTCTAATTGATGTGCTCCTTGGTTTTAGCTCATTTCACCTTTTGGCAACTGTTACTTGAAGTGTCTCATCCATTCTGCAGTACTGACATCTGCTTTCAGCAATTAATATTTCTGAAATTAATTGATACTCTCCATTTCTACAAAATTGCTGGTGATAGTGCCGCTGGGTTATCATGAATAATCATCCCCTTTGACATGACAAACTAGCTCTAGCAGAAAAGCTATTACTTTGAAACAAATTCTACTGCACTCAAACATTCTCGGTAGTAAAGAATCTTGGTAGAGTATTAAAGCTTGTTCAATTCTGAACAAGGAGAAGAGAGACCTTTTGTTTTCTCAGGCTAACTCATAGAATCACAGATTCATAGAATAGTTAGGGTTGGAAAGGACCCTAATATCACATAATTCCAACCCCCCTGCCATGAGCAGGGACACCACACACTAAACTATGTCACCCAAGGCTCTGTCCAATGTGGCCTTGAACACTGCCAGGGGTGGAGCATTCACAACTTCCTTGGGCAACCCATTCCAGTGCCTCACCACCCTCACTGTAAAGAACTTCTTCCTTATATCTAATCTAAACTTCCCCTGTTTAAGCTTAAACCTGTTACCCCTCGTCCTACCACTACAGTCCCTAATGAAGAGTCCCTCTCCAGCACCCTTATTCTCTTTATTAAATATTAGATAATAGCAAGTGTCTTAACTAACAAAATTTTGAGGTAGAAAATGCTTTTCTGTCAGTAAGTCTTTAAAAATGGTATACCTTGCTTTTTATTTTTGCATTAAAAAATAAATATTTTATCCTTTTGGCACTTAAGTATAAATGTTAAGGAGCTTGCTTTTTTATTTTAACTTTTTCTGGTTTATTCCTAAACTAAAGACATGTTATTGTGTTGTTGGTTACAGATTCCCTTCTTTGGAGTAAGCTGAAAATGTCTGCTTATAACAGAGCAAAGACTAATACAGAGACAGGCTTTTTTATGAGAGGCATTATGAAAATGCTTTATTTCAATATATATGTGTGTGTGTGAATGCATCAGGACAGAAGACTGATAGATACTAGGGCAGGCAAAGCACATACTTGTAATACTTCTCTAGGAAACTAAAATGTTCTTTCTAATACTACACACTGATCCTGGTGATAAGGAAATGCTCAGTCTCATCCTGCAGAAGGTGTAGGAGCTGTTCATAAAAAGGAAGACTTTTCTAGTAGTTTGGAAAGTCAGAGAGTGTCTTTGCATTGTTGTAAGAAGGTTAAAATATTTATTTCTTGCAGAAAGGTCGACTTGGGGGATCCAAAAAAGGACTGCAACACAAGTCCTTCCATAGCACCTGGAGACACTGCCTTCAAAAGTTGTGAATATTTTCTCACAGCCATAATTCCAGTAGGAACATTAAGGACACATGGTAACTTTGCTGCCAGGGGATTATATTTTAAGATCTGTGTTTAGTCTCTAGATTACAAGAGAAACAGCACCGTTCAATTCCTCTAGCTGACAACCAGAATCATACTACAAATGTGTAGTATATTGTTTCATCATGCTCAGCCTGAGACAACAATATGGAATTTGGATTGTGTTTTGGTAAAAAAATACCAGAAAAATGGGGCATGGTAGAAGACTGTACCAGAGTCAAAAAGTTTTGACTGTATCAAAGATCCTGTCTCAGAGGAGATGTGACCACCTGGTGTGACATTGTCTATTCAGTGATGGTTGGTGCAGTTGGAAGCAGAATTGACTGGATGTTTGGATATAACTTTTCATTTTTGTTTTTTCTATATATATATTTTTTTTAATAAAATCTTCTATGATATATCCAAATGTTTTTATTAAGCTTTCTTAGTGCCAACATGAACTTCTGGTTTAACTATAAGTGACATTCCATGTAATAGCTAGCTTTCCACAGTAATCACTGGGGTATACAAAACTCAATTTCAGGTCCTTGTTCTCTGTGTTTTCCCAGTTTACACGTCCTGCAGAGTACTGGACATAGCTTACTTGCAAGTCAGCTTCATGCTCATACCTTCTAGGGTGTTTTAGCTCTCACTTAACTTGTTACTTAGGATTAAAGCTAAATTTGCAAACTTCTGTATTTTGTTTCTTTAAAAGCAGATTTGTTTTCCAGCCTTAATTGTATGTCCAGTGACTCCTCTGTCAGTGTATCCAGAATCCTCTAACTGCTGAATGCAGCCCAGGGGTTTAAGTCATCTTTATATTCCAGTACTGACATTTATTCTTCTTCTGTCTGTTTAAAAATGAAACACAAAGAGCAGAATTTGATTAAATGTGGGTGTTTACAACATCCTAACAGCAAGGCTCCTGTTGTTATCAGTGGAGTGCTGGACAATAGATTTAGTGGTGTTTAGTCATGTACATCAGACTGCAACAAAATAAACTAACCCTCTATAGTCTCCTTTGGCTGTAACACAGGTGGAAACACCTAGATCAACTTAGACAACTGCTCTGCAGGTGCCTAATGTTAAGTGAAGAAATGCTGCCAAAGATACATCTGCAGTTTAGTACTTTCCAATGATTTTATATATATTAATGCACTTTGTCACAAGCAAGACAGTGACAGGAGTAAAATCAGGCAAAAGTGGGCAATTCCTTGGAGTAATCAGTATTCACTTCTAATTGTACCTGCAAGATTCATGGTGCTTTCTCGTCATCTGCCTTTCCCGAAAGAGATGAGGGCCAGGGACCTGAGCAATGCCTATCTGGTCTCCTTTTCCTACTTGCACATTACAACACAGTTGCCACCATTGCTGCCATCACTGTAGTATGCACAGAAGAACAAGACAGCCAGCACTACAAGGAAAAATCTGACAGCATTTTCCATCAGTACTAACTGAAGCAAGCACACCTTTTTGGTAACAGAAAGAGTATGAAGCCATTTTATTTCATTTCCTTCTCCTTTTAACAAGTTCCTCCCAGATCCAACAGGTGCAAGAAGGTAAGTAGGTTGTTCAGCTGCTTTCTCCCTCTGTGGGGGAGGGCAATGCAGGGAATCCCAGGACAGGCTCTTAAATCCTAAAAGAAGGCCTTTATGTGAACAGGGTGGAGTTGATGGAGGGATGGCAGTGGAGAGAACAGTATGTAATAGCTATGCTGCTTAACCAGCTTTTCAAGAGAAACACAATGAAAATTGTATCAGCTCTGCAGATGGTGTAAATGAATGCTCTGCACTGAGTGCCCCAGCTCTCATTACACCAGTGAGTAACAGCAACAGCTTTAAGGGAACAACCCTAAGCATTTCAACAAGGCCTAGACAGCAAGAACAGTACTTGCTGAAAAATATCTTAACAGTAATCCTCTGTCTTCCTCCTTCCCACACAAAATATCTTCTTTTTGTTACAAAATTTCTGTATCTGTGCAAAAAGCGATGCAATAATGAATTTTAATTAGTGCTTAGTGTGCCAATAGAAGTTTCTACAGGAGTGAGGAGTGGTATTTTCTTTTCTCTCTTATTTACTATCTCTATAATTAGGACTGTGTGATTATGCTATCAGTGCAGTGAAACGAAAATGGAATCCACACTCAGTATGAATAATTTAACCAGTCTGCATGGAAATTAGAGAATTTTCAAACAAAACGTAATTACATTTTTCTGTTTCTCTTAATTATTTTGTTGTAATTTGAGGGATGTGACTAAGTTATTAATGCAGTGTAATAAGCTGAAATAAACGCCCAGTGAACCTAACAACTTCTAGAAAATAGCACTTACTTCTTGGATATAAAGAATGTGTTGACTTTGTTAAATTACTGCAGCAAACTGCATGTGATTTATGTTGCAGGGAGGCAAGATAACTGCTGCTCATTGCCTTCAAAAATCCAGATTGCTAGGCTATAATTGTGTGCTACTAAGACAGTGTAATTGTTAATATTGGAAAGACTCTTTGAATATGTAATATAAAGTAGTGTATCAAGGCTAAACACTGTTATCATCACTGGGTTGATTTATAGACTAACTCTTAGAACTCCCCAGAAAACTTAAAGATAACAAATCTCTATTTAAAGAAGCTGAATATCTGTATGCCTGGATTCTGCAACTGCTTTCAAAGCTTAAAAGTTCATTAAAGCTTTCTGAAAGTTTGGCATATGTGCAATAAGAAAATTCAGGGAGAACTTCTCAGTACTTCAAAACTAAAACAAATCAAGGGGACCACTTCAAGAAGCTGCCTTCTCAAAGAATCTTGCTAGAGTACACTGTATCTGTACTTGTCTGAAAAATGCTTGTAAGAACTTAAAGAGGAAACAAGAATTAATTTTAACTATGATACAATTTTTTTAAAATGACACTGGGCTTTATGTATGAAACACCAGATGAAATCCATCCATTAGCCGTACTTTGAAGAGATTAGATGTGCACGGATGTGTCCTAATATTCAGAAATGCTGAGAACAAGGCAGCCCCTGATAAGAATCAGACTGTTTATTTACAATCAATCTGTTTTTAGATTTCATTTAGAAAATGTACACTTTCTCTAGATCTTATCTCCTTTCTTCACTTCAAGATTCTGTTCACAAAACAACTTCATGAAAAATGTTCACTTGCTCACAAAAAAAACCCCTGCAACATTCCAGCAGAAATTGTAAAACAATGAAAATAACTCCAACCCTTTCCATCCAATAAAATGTATAATTTAATAACATGAAGAGATATTTCAACATTATATTAAGAATGGAGAAAATCAGAAGATTTAAATTTCTTCCTTTCTTTGCACTTTACTCTCTTATCAAAAATTCATAAAAATCTCTACTTTTTTTTTTTTCTTTAGGATGTTTTATGAAAGATCATTAATTGTGGGTAACATCTTCCTAGATGGCCCTATTCAGCAAAACAGTTAAGCATATTCTCAACATGAGACATTCTGTTCTGCTTTGTGTGTAGATTTGATTAATATTTTGATTATGTAAATCTGTAATCCTAAATGTTTGTAGGGTTAATGACCCCATGCGGAGTAATAAATGACAAGAATAATTGAAATAATCTATTTAAAGGGTTGTTCATGCCTCTATGAAATTCTGAATTGATTTTTTTCCTTGTAAGGAGTAAAGCAAAACAACTTGTTTCTTGCAATTCACAATCAATTAAAGCTTCTGTTTTTATAAAGATATAAGATATAGATTTTATTTTCATTTAAAATCCATAAACATTGAAGGCCCCAAAATTATATTAAACTCATACTTTGGAAAATATATCAGCCAGCTTAAGAAGATCTTAACAGATCTTCTTCTGAGCATTAAGCACTGTACTTAAAATTAAATATGTCTCAGTTTTTGGAATAACAGAGCACCCAATTTGTGCCATCATTAAAATGCATTCTTTTCACAAGCATTTTTGCATAAATATTCTGAGTTATCTTAATGTATTATGTAGCCATACAAGAAAAGTTGAAATAAAATTATATAATTATTGAAAATTTTCTATATTCTTACCTTTGATAATTCATTTTATTTAGGACACCAAATACTAAAGTTCCCAGGTATGAGGAAAATTGTAAACATTACTATATTTGTATCACTGTATGATGGATGATATTTTAATATCTTCGTAACCTTATCTGTTTGGTTTTGTTTGGGTTTGGTTTTTTTTTTGATACTTTATTTTGTCTCATTAAATATTTGTTTCATTCAGCTACTCCAATTTTTTCTTTTCTTTCAGTATTTACTTCTAGCTTCTGCTTGCTTTCTTTTCTTACTCAAGTCTTTATTGCAATAAACTGTATACTGCTTTTTTCCACTTTAGGTGTGATTCTGCATTTTTTAAACTATTTGTTTAAATACTATTTCTTTAATCTTTCTTCAGATTATTGTGCAAAATGGAAAAAAGTGCAGAGTTTAGGAATAAAAGAAAAATATTAATTTATTGTCCCTGGTAATTGTCTTTTAAACACCATCAGAGGAAAAAATCTTTTGAACTGTCTTTTAAACTTGTGTTCTGGGAACTTATTGCCAGCTTAAGAAGGCAATAGTAATGTTTGTATTACCTGTGGCTTGCATTACCTCCTACAGGGGAAGATGACATTGAGATATTGTAGAGAAACATACTGGAATACTCCATCTGGCTGAGTTACAAGATTTGTGAAATGCCTAACGAATAATGCAGAATCATTAGCTACAGTTACCTTTCTCATCAGTCCCTAGATGTCAAAAAAATTAAGTCTTACCAACAGGTAAATATAATCATATCCCTGTGAGTTTTACTCTTCAGTGAGTGACTCAGAATCAGAAAGATTATTACAGCTAATAAGCTCAAGAAAGATGAAAGAACACTTACAGATTTACACTGAGCTGTTACTGGGTTCACGAATTCACACATTCCTGGCCACTCTTCTCTATAATTTTCTCTAACATAATGTTTCTTGGGATTTGTTATGGCAAAAGATTTATATAAAAAGTTAGAGAAAGGAGTTCATATATATATCATATTATTAATTCATTAGGATCAGACTTAACTGATTACAGAATGATGTAGCTACATTGACTTTGAGCTAACCATACCACCTGAAGGTCTAAACTTATGAAAAAAAAAGAAGGAAAGCCACTACAGCTCTACACAATGGAATATATAAAGTGCATTGCCCTTCAAACATCTGTAGATCATAGAAATATACAATCAACTAGTCTGGAAAACACATTTAAGGTCAAGTCAAACTTTTACCCCAGGACCACCAAGTCCACCACTAAACCATATCACTAAGGGCCTCATCCACTGTTTTTGAACACCTCCAGGGACGGTGATTCCACCGCTGCCCTGGGCAGCCTGTTCCAATGTCTGATTACCCTCTCAGTGAAGAAATTTTTCCTAATATCCTCCGCTGACACAGCTTGAGGTCATAACCTCCTGTCCTATCACTTGCTACTTGGGAGAAAAGACCAGCCACCTCCTTGCTCCATCCTCCTTTCAGGTAGTTGTAGAGAGCGATTAAAGTCACCCCTAGCCTTCTCTTACCCAGACTAAACACCCCCAGTTCCCACAGCTGCTCCTCATAAGACTAGTGCTCCAGACCCTTCAACGGCTTTGTTCCCCTTCTCTGGACCCACTCTAGCAACTGAGTATCTCTCTCGTATTGAGAGGCTCAGAACTGAACACAGGATTCAGTGTCTCATTAAACAAAAAAACAAAAAAAAAATCTGCAAGATAAAGGACATGAAAGTCCTATCTGCAAAATCAGCAGAACACTTCTGAATGAAACGTGCTTTCTTTTTCTGCCACTGGCAGTTGGGTTTTTTTCCTCCTTTATTACAGTACAAAATGCAGTGTAAAATATTTGCTTCATTATTGCAATTAAGATACATTTAGAATGAGACAGGACAAGGAAGGACTATGTGTTGAAGTTTTGCAGGGTCTGGATGCAAGAACTTTAACAGTTACTAGAACATCTACATTAGATTTGGAAAACCTCCATGCAAAACTGTCCTGGGTTCAGCTACAGCAGTCATTTTTTCTCCTTCTTAGTAGCTGGTGCAGTGCTGTGTTTTTGACTTTCAGTCTGGGAACAACACTGATAACACCGATGTTTTTAGTTGTTGCTAAGTAATGTTTACTCTGACCAAGGACTTTCTCAGTCTCATGCTTTGCCAGAGAGGAGGGGAAGCCAGGAGGAAGCAGAGGCAGGACACCTGACCCAAACTGGCCAAAGGGGTATTCCATACCACAGCACGTCATGCCCAGTATAGAAACTGGGGGGAGTTACCCGGAAGGCCCAGATCGCTGCTCGGGTTGGGCTGGGTATCGGTTGGCGGGTGGTGAGCGGTTGTGTCCTTTTCCCTTGTTATTCCTCTTATCATTATTATTGGTAGCAGTAGTGGTTTGTATTATACCTTAGTTACTGAGAGCTGTTATCTCAACTCGTGGGAGTTACATTCCTTCGATTCTCCTCCCCATCCCTCCGGGAGCGGGGGGAGGAAGGAAAAGGGGGGGAGTGAGCGAGCGGCTGCGTGGTTCCAAGTTGCCGGCTGGGCTTAAACCACGACAAAAACAAATAAAATTGACAGTTAAGATGGAATGAATTGGATAGCATTATCATTTCACCAAGACTACTAAGCGAAACTGGTAACTAAAAATCTATCTTAGTAAAATGTGTGATCCCACAAAATCCATGCATTGCTGTTATTTTGAATCATTGCATTTGAAAGTTCTTCCCCTGAAGTACTAAATCACATCCTCCTCTGGCATGCATTGAAATAAATCCAATGAAGCCAAGCAATTTACAGACATATAAGACAGATGATAATTGTTAACTGCATTCATAAACAGAAAGCATACAGGAACAAAGAGAAAAAAAAATATGCAGAGACAATGTGAGGCTGAATGAAAGGAGGAAATTTAAGAGAGTTTAAAAGAGATAAGTAAGAATAGATATATAAAATGATGGGTCAGACAGTTCAGGTAAGATGCTCTGGAATGATTATTTTGCCTAATTCTTGAATATTAAAAGAAGAGCATTATAAATTCTCAAGTTCCAAGAGCACATTCAATTTAACCAGTGTGTTCTGTAGCAGTTATTACCACAAGAAAATACTTAGCACATGGATTTACTTAAAGTGCCAGATAAGCTATCTTGATGGAAATAAAAGAATTCCCAGAAATACATTATATAGGCATATAAACAGTCACGTTCTAGATGCTAATATCTATAACTGCATTATGTGATTATGAAATTACAGCCACTGAATTTTCTCTCCTGATATAATTTCTCTAGTTCTATAATTTCTAAGAATAAAAAAGATACTGAAGACTTTTCTTCAGAAATCTCTTCCTTAAACCTACATCATCCTATAAAAACCTTTTGGATGAACTATTAACTGAAGCTGCAGTTGAACAGGCAGTATTTAGCTTCATCACAAAGCGCTCTGGAGACAACTTTTCCATGTTTTATTCCTTCCCAACTACACAATGATAGTGAGTATGAAATTATATAGCCCAAATAATAAATAGAATGTATCTATGGTGACTACAGCAAAGTCTCTGAATTTCTGTATATTTTCTTGTTAATTGACTTAGAGAAAAATGATGGAATAACCTACCAGTTTATATATGTTTCTCCTGTATTTCTTCTCTATATTAAAGTGATACCACATCACTACACCAGATTACAGACTCACTTTAATGACTGTCATTGTCATTTTAGGATCTGCAGTATTTCTTTCAGATTTAATTTTTCTTAGTAAATATTGCATTGGATTTCTGGGCTGTGATTTCCTTTTTGTTTACCAAGTACACTGATCTATTTTTCTCTAGATGACTTTCCAGTGTACACACACAGGTGCCCTCTCTTTTCCTTAGTATTTTATACAATGCCTCCCAACCAAACAGTATAGGTTATCACTGACAGCCTCTCATGGCAAGGAAGGAAATAAAGAATAGGAGAAAAAATGCCTGGTATTGGCTGAATTAATAGGAAAACTTGTACTTCTGACTGCACCCAGACTTTCATGAATGTATGTGAAAAAAATAAACTGTTATGTTATAACAACACTCTCTATACAATCTTGATGAGGTCTAATATGTTTGTTTCAAAAACACTTATTTTAAAAAATGGCTGAAATTTGACCTTTTCAGTATGAATATCTTTGAACTGGATTGTGAAACTACTGCCAGTATGATCTTTCCACATCTCCTTCTCCACTTTGAAAAAAAGAAAAAAAACCCCAAACAATCAGCTTGAAGCTCCTGTAGAATAGAAATACTTTTGTTTTGTTTTTTCTCCAAGTAGTAATTTCACCAGTGAACCATGATAAAGACATGCATCTCAGATCTTCCTACACAAAACCAATAGACATCAACATTGCTATTAATCACATTTTTTCTTACGCTATTACTGTTTTGATTTACTCAAGAGGAGATGCAGCAATTTAATTCAAAATTGAATGTGAGTTTCTTTTCAGAGAGCTCAGTAGTGTTAAGCTTCACATGCTGCTTACATTATTTTGTTATCACTGTTAATTTGCAAAATATGAAACAGCAGTTTTTATGAATTAAAATTGTGAATGTAAATACAGTAAATTATACAAAAATGTCAGCAGAAAATAATTTAGTAGAGAAACAAAAATATTTGATGTGTTAAAGCCTGTACTGCAAAAATACTTCTGCTCAGCTTTGCATACAAGATTTATTCACAGAAATATTCCTTCAGTTAAAATTACTCTTATTTGGATAAGGAAAATTATACATTAACATAATTATTTTTATTGTTATAAACTTTATGACTGAAAGGGACTTTCTACTGTTATAAACTAAGCCCTTTAAAAAGGACCAGTATTTATTTGTTTGGGAGATGGTTTTTTGGGGGGAAGTGAGAGTTTAATGTGACCAAGCAGTTACATTTTTTTCTGATAAATTCAAAAGTCTAAGAGGCCCAGTAACAGTTCAAGCTACTACCAGCAGCTTTAAAAAAATCTCAAGCAAACAACCAAAATAACAAAAAAACCCCACACCCACCACCTAAGTTTCTAGTTTGGAAGAACCTATTTCTCCCAAATTGAGAAACACACAAAGCCTCCCCTTATAAGTTCAAAGTCTAAACAGGCCCAGTAACAGTTCAAGCTACTGAACAATTTGAAGAACAAAATGTTATTTCAAAATTTTGCATCTCCTTAAAATAAAAAAAGGGGTTTGTGGCAAGACCTGCTTACCTCTGAGCTGATTTTCTAAGCATAGTATTAGCATAGTGTTAGCTTCTATGATAACTGCCTTTACACACACAACAGAGGAGAAACCCCAGTACCCCAGTCAGAGACTTTAGTCTCTCTTTGTTAATCTAAGTTGGTTTGCATCACATCTGCTTTGCATCTCAAAGCTTTAAAGCATTTGGTAGTTTAAAAGGCAATGTGTAGCTACTGCAATGCAAGGGTTTGGTATCAGCTGTTCTGATGAAATTTGGAAAAAACTGTATTCATTAGCGTAACTGAAACACTCCATCTGCTGGCTTTCAGATGAATTGCAAAAAATGCGGTGCAGTATTTATTTTCGTTGTTTTCACAGTTCCCTCAGCCAGCATAAAATGAGCAGTAGCATCAGTAATATTTTTCCCAGCTCACAGGTACACTCTCTGAGATGGTATCAGTAACATCTATCATCCACATGATCACATGTTAGCCAAATAATTTTTAATTAGCCATTCATCATTGGCTAATATGTAAGTGTTCCAGAAGTGAAAACATTACCGACTTGTGGGTTACAGACATCTGCAATGCCACAAATTTTAATCAGTGATGTGAAAAATTTAGCAGGGTCTAAAATACCAGAATTATTTTAGCGCCTCTTCAGTCCTGCTCCTATCACAGTATCTTTCTTTCCTGACAAGGACTTAATAAGTTCTTACGGCTTTAAAACTGCAACAACCCCCACTGTGTAATACACAGTATTTGAGAATGGATCTGTTCCTTGGTGCCTTCTACTGATGAAAGCCCTCACCTTGTTCCTTCTCTGTTATATCTACTAAGAAAAATAAATATTATTGAATGACCTTGTACAGAGCTCTAAAAACAATATTGATTTGGTAGCAATAAGGAGCTGAATTGGCCAGCTAAACAATAATATGCATTGTAACATCAAAGGTCAGGACATCTCCAGACGTAAGTTTCAGAGGTGTAGGTAAATGCAGAGGACAAGCTCTAGTGTCATGTAGCAAGGGACAAGAGGGAAAAGGCACTTCAGAGATAAGAAGCAGTTAAGTACAGAGAAGGATGCTGTTGCTGCACACTGGTAAGTATCATTATCTATCTATCTGTACTGCACTCTTGCCTTAATTTAAGAGAAATATACTGAGGTGCAATTTCAGTGCCCGTGTAATTTCGACTATAATGTGTTTGAATGTCACTAGCTCATAATAAAGAACAAATTAGTGTTTTTCTTCTAATTTTCCTTTGAAGACAAAGCATAATGAACTTAATTCCAATTTTTACTGAAAACAGTGTATGAAAATTGTGTGCAGCTATCCTGTGTTACATGCTATTTTCTCTACTGTATTTTTTCAAGTGAAAATAAAAATTGATCTGGAAATGCATGTAGATGTTTAGAAATTGTTCTGATACTATAAAGTGACCAATAAGTTAAAGAACAGTTCTTTAACTTGCAAAATCAAATATATTGAAATAATATAAACTGTTATTTATCTATGTACAGCAAGTGCTAAGACATAATAAACAAGGACTGTATGAATAAGTGTTTCAATGTGGACCTTAGATTCTTCTAATCCTAATCATATTGAGTGAACTGCAGATTCGGTTTTACATGGTCAGATGGTAAAGATTCAAGACTTTTTAAGAACGATTCATATTTCTTACATGTATTTGAGATCTATATTTAAGACAAATATACAAACAAAAAGTATTTCACTCCATTTTACCTAAAATATTAATGATGACTGGCACAAATATACTGTATTATTTTCACAATTACTCTAGTGAAAGTAATGCTAGGAAATATGAGTATTCATACACTACATACTATATGTATACTTATTACATGCTGCACAGATACTTCATTGCGTGTGTGTGTGTGCAACTACAGAATTGTCAACAGCTACAGAAGTAGACACAAAGGACAACACACATGAAAACAAGGAAGTGCTGTGCATAGAAGCAAGGATTAGACAGATAGAATACTAAGCATAAGAGAAAATTGTATCATAGAATGGTTTGGGTTGGAAGGGATGTTAAAGTTCCAATCCCCCTGCCTGGTCCACTAGACCAGGTTGCTCAAAGGCCCATCCAACCTGGCCTTGAACACTTCCAGGAATGGGGCAGCCACAACTTCTCTGGGCAATCTATGCCAGTATCTCACCACTCTCACAGTGGCAAGACAATATACATATACATATGAAAATATAAATGAATGGAAGAATTTAGCAATCTAGGAATCACATATCATTCTTTAAGGTTCTTATTCCATCATTTTTTATGCAGCATTACGATCTTAATTAAATTTTTGTGGCTCAGTATCCATCTACAGAAATAGGATAATAATAACTTTTCTTCAGGCTTACCTATTTAGATTGTCAGTTCCACAAAGCACAGTCTAAGTATTCTTTCTTGTCTTTCATTTCCTGTTATTTGTAAAAACATGTACCACTGCCAAATATCAAAGGTTACTGCTGCTAAATTATCTGATGCTACAAAAAGATAATACTAGAATTTTTTAAAAGTCCAAGACCACTTACATGCATGCAACTTAATTTTTATGAATAAATCTTCATGGATTCAACTTTCATATTGAAAATTCAGTAGGCTTCCAGACTGACATTAAAATATTAAAAAAAAATCTTAATTTTATTTAATGGCAACCAAGGTGTGAATTTATTTTCCAACATGTGATTAGACATTAGTAAAACTAATATACAAGAGGTCTTTGGGGCAATCTATTGTCAGAAATGGGAAGTTCAGAGCTATAGAACTGCATTTTATTCTTCTTTCATATTTTCTGTGATGTGGTAAAAAACATTTAAACAAAGATCAATTGTTCAGCTTTACCAAACATGTTCTTCTCTTAATTAGTGTTTTATATATGATATTTAATATAGTTCTTTAAAAATATGTAACAACTTTATGTCAGCAAGAACGTTACAAATGTATTTTACTCCATCTACCTAGTGGACTACTTTCATGCAGTTGATGTAATGCATCCCAGCCTTTATTTATCTGTGTAAGCATGCCTTGGAATCTTTGAGCCTTGGGGTACTTCTAGCACTTGGCACTATTCTTGCTTACAGGCACGGAAATTAATTCTCGCATCTTGGGATATGAGGATCCTAATTGTGTCTGCTCAGCAGCAGTTTTAAACCAGTCATTTTCAAGCACTGAGATACCACTCCCATTTGGAACAGCCTTCTGTTTTTACAGGGATCATAACAAATTGGCCACCTCTTGAATTATACGTCAGTCTTCTTAAAAGCAAAGATCAGACATGAACATTCAGAATCACTATTTTATTTTATCATATGGTAAAACCATACAAAAATAACAAAAGCAAAGCCTGCGTGTAAAATGACAGAGATGAATTCACCATTGAAATAAAATGTATGTGCCTCAGATAAAGTAACTCCTCTGAAAGTATGCAGTTACCAAAAAAATAAATGTGGCTTCACCATATCCATGCTAGATTAAGTAATATAGTTTGTAGGAGAGGAATTGAGGCACGTGGTCTTCAAATCCAAAAGTTATTATAAAATTTGCAAAGAGAGCAGTCTAATATTTTACACTGCTTAGCACTCTGTAACATTTTGTAAGTTTACAAAAGTTCAAAAGCATATTACTGCAGGCCTCCATTGGAACTGTAAGTCTTAACACTCTCGAAAACTCTGCCTCTGGTAGCTTGGATTGGTTACTCAAAAACATACAACTACTGACTGCCTTAAAAATTTGTTTTAAGCCCCTTATCAAGGACTTATTAAGGTCATCATTAAGGGCTTCGGATCACAGAGAATATATGTGGATTTTAGGCACCTAAAACCAGATTTCTGATCCTAAAAATCCTCACTCAGATTAATGCAGGAAGTGTCTACATTTCACTGACAAATTAATTTATCACTTCAAGCTCTTTAAAGGCTTAAAAAGGTGATCTTATTCTATGATGATTTCCAATCTAAACAGTGTGCCAATTTGACCTAATTACTTCTCCACAGAGCCCATACTTGTTTGTATTTGTAATTTGTCACAAAGCTTTGTTGCTTACTTTCGTTAAAGGGCTCTATAATCTTCTAAGGGAAGTTACAGAAGTGTAAAATGTTATTGGGATTCAGTGTTTTCATTGTAAATAAATTAAAATCCTTTTTAAAGTTCCAATTCTAGTTTCTAAACTATGAAAATCCTGAAATGAAAATAGTAGAAATTTTAACTATGGGAAATGCCACCCACTTAGTGACCAGTGTTGTCCAGCCCAACTGTGACTTTCTGCTTTCTCACATTTAACTTCCCATCCTCCCGACTTAGAATCCTTCCTTCATTCTATGTGTATCATGCTTCTCTTACTGCCCTCACTGCACAACAAAGGATCCACCGATGCAGTAGAATATGAGAAACAGTGATTACTTATTATTGACAAAAACTAACTGCAGCACAATGTTATCAATGGACAGTATAATACGATATTTTTCTTTTGTATTTTTCTTCCATATTTTTCTCTGGTTGCAAGGAAGAAGAAAAAACTTTTTTTAAAAAATCGTATTAATATTCCTGTTCAACTCTCCTCATCTCAGGGGAACCTGAAAAGCCATGTGTGCTTATCAAGTGCTGTTTAAAAATACATTTTTCTTTTAAACAGAAAAGGTTAAAGAGTCTGAAAGATCTGGAGTTGCAATCCATGAAATACCTCCTCTGCTGTCCTGGGAGTCTGACAGTCAGCAGAGATGAGATGCTTCTTGCATCTGTTGCTATGCAACCTCTGTGGCATCCCACAAGCTCAAATGTCTCTGTCCTATACTTCATGCACAAAATGGGGAGAAGAGCCGTCAGCCTGGGGGGTTCTTATCAGTATTTTCAGTATTTTCAGCTTAGTATTTAAGCATTAGAGGTTAGCTAGAAAGATCTAGAATAAATGAAAATAAAGACTGAAAGTAAGTTTAACAATGGCCAACAAGATCTTAAAAAACATTCTCTATCATAGAATCATAGAATAGTTAGGGTTGGAAAGGACCTTAAGATCATCTAGTTCCAACCCCCCTGCCACGAGCAGGGACACCACACACTAAACTATGTCGCCCAAGGCTCTGTCCAGCCTGGCCTTGAATAGCTTGTATGAATAGCTTATATGAATAGCTTATATGAATAGCTAAATAATAATTTGTATTAGAGTACTCCTGAATCCTTAGTGCTTTCTTACTTGACTTCTAACAAGACCTGAGCAGGGATATTTTTTGGAATGTCCTGTAAAAATCTACATTTGCAACAATATTACCATTTGGAAGAGAAGAAGCCTAAACTGAAAATAGGAACAGAAGAGCAAGAATAAGATAGGAAAGAAAAGGAGAATGAAAAAAGAACTTTACTTAGATCTCTTGCACCCCTATGTCTGTTTTACTAACTGTTACAATCATAATTAAAGTAGAAATTAAACATACTTTTTCAATTTAAAAATAGCTCAGTTATAAACTGAAACCTTTTTTCTTTCTATTATGCCTCAGCTAGTCTACTTGCAGTGCTAACCTTCACTCCTGCTCCTTTTGTTGCTCTTACAGATAATTTTGCAAGCAGCTTAACATTATAGTAATGTATGCAGTTTCTAAGTTCCTTCAGTTCACCTGCATTCATAATGACGAAATAAGTGATGAGTGTAATATAACCCACTTGGCAACAAACTACTTTAGACTTTATTATATGATACCATCTAATTTTATCAAGAACTGACACCCAAGTTAGTAACTCCATGTGTAGTTAAACCTGAGCGTTTTATGGCATCATAACTCAATGATAGTGGAGAAATCTTGTTTTATTGTATCCTAATTAAATGCATAAAACTTATCCACAAAAAATCCAAAAAAGCCATTTAACTTTCTGTTGCTCTACTTAGAATTGCATAGTAGATTAAACCTCAAACCTAGCAGCCTGTGTAATAACTAATTTTGTGATATCTGCCAACACATCTTGCTTTGGTTTTCTTCACCATTAAAAAAGCTTTCAAACTAAAATGTTCCACTGAAAAGACTGTGCACTGAATCCAGTCAGAAGCAGATTTCAGTTCATAAAGGTTCAGAAGGTTCTTCAAAGAACTGCAGAAACAACAGCTGTGCTGATAGAGGAGCAAAACAGTCATGGATTTCACATAGTAAATAACAAAGGAAATGGAAGTTGAAGGAAGGGCATTCATCATCCTTGAATGGAATTAGATATTGTTTTCAAATGGTATTTATTCCTAAGTGGCTGGTCTGATTTCCTGTGTACATAGCTAATTCACAGAATAAGAAATATTACACAGCCGCTACTGAGTTTTAAAAAAATAGAGAAAAATTAGACATTTTTAGAAGCTTATCTGCAAGTTTATCTGCAAATTCAGTGTGAAATTCTGAGTGTTCCAAACTTGGAAAATTAAGTCATATTGTCAAGATGGTTGACTAGGTATTTGGAAGACAGTTTTATTTAGATCTTATTCATATTTCCAAAACTTGACCATTTGAAATTGAGTTCTAGAAAGATATTTCTCCTACATTCCCAATAAATGAAATAAAGCAAAGAATGACCTATGAGATGTAGCTGTACTGTGGTAATCTTTTTGCAGACACTGTATCTTCCTGCATATTCGTTTTGCTGTATGTTATAATAGATTAGTGAATTAACCTGACATTCAGGTTAATTCATTCTATTCTTTCCCATATATCTTTCCTTAGTCATTTAGTTTGTGTGGTGAGTTAAAGCATTTTAAAGGAGATTTTACTGAATATTAATTTTTACATTTATTTTCCACCCCGTTTTGTGTCTTCTACAAACTTGATGAGAGTCCACTCCACAGCCTTCTCCCAGTCATTGATAAAGATTTCAAATAAGACAGACCAAAGAACTTCCACTTGTTAGCAGCCTCCAGAGTCCAACCCCATTAATCACTGTTCTCTGACCCCAATCATGCAAACAGTTTTCACCCATCTGGTTTTCCACCCATACAGATCACAATGTTTAGCTATGGGTGATAGTGTCATAGGTCTTGCTAAAGTTAAGGTAAATTACATCCACTGCTGTCTCCTCACCTTCAGACCCAGTCATTTTCTCATAGAAATCAGTCAGATCAGGCAGGTGTGATTTTACCCCTGCTAGTCATGGCCCAGACTCTGCTGGAGCTGCACGTTGTTTTTTGTTTCTATGATATTACCTTGGGTTGACTTCTAGGAGTTCTGATGACTTCCTTTTTCCACCTTCCCCTCAAATGCTTCCCAGGTCATTTAATTCCAGAATTTGATATATAGTTGTTGAATTTACTTTAATCTCACACAAAATAATTTTTTAATTTGCTGTTAAGTTCCTTGCCATCCAAACTGTATCTGCACTTTACATTCTGGCTATATCCTCATATATTTAAATATAGTTGTATATATGTGTATGTGTATATATATGTATATATATAATCTATATCTAATTTTCCACAGTAAGAAAAGATTCCTTATTGAAGACTTCGATGTAATCATAATATAAAAAATTTTAGATAATTCATATTTTCCTAACATCAAATACATTCTCAGAATAATTCAAAACAAGTGCACAACTACATGGAGAACATGAAAACACAACAATTATTAATAGCTATTTAGGTATGCAGAGCTATTGTGTAGTCACCAGACATATTACTAAAATAGCCATCTGAACAGGGACCCACATGCAGGTACAAACTGCATCTGGTAAGTGGTACCTGTTATGTGCTATCACTTTCTGACATGTGGTAACAAGAGTTCTGATTTTTTTCTATTACTCTTCCTTTAATTACTTGACTTATGTTATTTAATTTCGAAAGCTGAATTATGATCAAGAATTTATGTGAGTAGAGAAATAATAAGAAAAAAACAAGTAAAATTAAAGCAAATTTGACAACTGAAGAAAAAAAAGATAAAGTTTTAAAAGGTTCCTCAGTAAGTGACTGAAATAAATGATCACTGACTGCAGGGCATACTCCAAACTTTTGCTGTCTTCAAGTAGGAATGAATGTCTATCTGGAAGGAAAAACACCACATTGTCTTTACATGCAAAGATAATGAAATCATCTTAGGATGATCCTATTATAGAAGAAAACAATCCACATTATTTAATGGTAACTTTGGCTTTCAAGGCAGCCTGAATCTGACAGTGTTAAATTATAATTCCTAAATCAAATAGTACTACAGACACTGAAAATAGTAACTCAACATTTTCATACATTTTTTTTTTTTTCACATGGAGATCTCACATCAGTAATTTGAGTCAGATTTGCAGCTATCATAAATCTTAACTGTTCCAAATTTAAGAACATCTTATTAGGACTTTAAAAAAAAAAAAAAAAAAGAATAAACCATAGAAAATTCATGTCCTCACTGCCAAATTCTGAAACATGCTGTGATATTTAAAGCTTCTAGTTCTTTAGAGAAAAAGAGACGAGTTCAGTAAACATATTCTGCCATCTGCTTGGGATTCCATAAATTAAAGATGTCTGGGTATTTTTAACTGCATTCATACAGACTTGAATATCTTTTCTCTGTTTTGCATCTGCTGTGTTTAGCTCTTTGGTATAAAATTGAAAGATATGGAACATGTTCTTTCTTCTGGATTATGACGGAGTGCAAAAAGATACCCACAACTCTGTTGAAGATGTTAATATTTACTATAAGTTGGTTACTATCTTTCTATTACACCCTAAAATTCATTTATCACCTATTATCGTTTTATTTGTTGACAAATTATAGGAACATGACCAGGAAATATAAATTTAGAAAGAAAGAACAAGAGATCTTAAAAACATATGCCTCAAAAAACTGACTAGGTTACTGGTTTTAGACAAATAAGTGATCACTAACATTTTTTTCTCTTTTGGTAATAGATTATTTGTGTGATTTCACTAAATTGAAAAGTATTTTGCTATTTTCTACATGCTTTCCTGAAAGACTGTGAAAATCAGACCATTTTGGCTATATTTAACAAGAATTTTCAAGACGAGACTAGTAAAAGAAAGAGTGCATCCGGAAGTGAATGGCATGTGGCAAGTTCCCACTGTAGTTCTTAATCAGACCTCCAGTAGAGATAAAGTTTCAATTTTGTTCTATTTTATAGTTGATAGGTGGTAGCAGCCATAACTATTTATTTTTTTATTTATGCAATATGGAAAGGATTACTATATAGTGACTGTATTGTCTACAGTACAGTCTTCCCCTTGTAGGCTACTCCTGAAATACTTCTGACTCCCATACAAGCCTCATAAAGAAGATGATAAAGTATGGGCTAAATTAGCAGACAGTGAGGGGAACTGAAAACTTGCCGAATGGCTGGGCCCAGAGGGTGGTGGTCAGTGGCCTGAAGTCCAGTTGGAATCCAGGAATTACTGATGCACGCCAGGGGTCAATACTGGGTCCAACCCTTTTTAACATCTTCATTGGTGATCTGGATGATGGTGCAGCCTATACCCTCCTCATACTTGCAGATGGCACAAAACTAGGAGGAGTACCTGATACACCAGAGGGTCATGCTGCTGTTCAGCAAAAACCTTGACAGGCTGAAGAAATGAGCCAACAGGAACCCTATGAAGTTCAACAAAAGGAATTGCAAAGCCCAGCCCTAGGAAAAAAAACCACCCACCCCCATGGTAGGGTCCATTCCTACACGAACTACTGTATGAGCATAGGTTTGTAATCACATGTTACATTTCATGGCTGACCTGGAGAGTATTAAGATTAGAAGTAGTTGAAAAGGCATGCCAAACAGAAATACTGTATTACCAAAATGGGAATTACAGCATTGAAGCAGAAGTGAAAAAATATTTTAGAATATCATTAAAGCATTTTTACTCATACAATTAACAAAGTATCAAATTAGGAATTTCAAGGAAAATACTGAAATGTCTTCTAGAAATCAAAGAAGCATATTGATGGTATGTATATCCTAGAAGAGATCTGTGAAAGAACTGAACAAGCTTTTTCTTATTTTTGTTTTAATATTAGCTATGGATGTAAGTAGTAGTTTGTACTTCAATATATTCAGGAAGTTTTCCCCACTGTATTTGCAAATGGAGCTGGATTAATCCAGTGTTGTCTTTCATTTAATGTAATAAACGTCCAACTGTGCATTCACACTTTATTTTTCCAGGATATTACAGGTAATAATATTAATATGACAATCCTTCCCATAATGATGCAGTATCATCATTAATTAAGGGTTAAGATATCAAATACATGTAAGCCATTTTTTGACCAACCCTCAATTAGAAACTATAAAAATGTCTGTATTTGCCCAGGTGACACAAGTGTCCTTGTCCCATTCTCAAAATTGAGGAAAGCATTGGATACCATCACAAAATTTTTTACTTTTTTGCATCCTTAGATTAATTCTTTAAAATATACATTAACAGTATACAATAGCCCTATGGGCTGGTCAGCTGTGAATGCTGTCTCACATGGCTTTAGAATATGCTGCCATCCTGACTTTACTTGAACTCATGTGCATATATAATTACACAATGTACTAGCATCAGACTGACATCCAGAATCTTAAGGACCGGTTAGCCTCTGCAGGGAATCACACATCAGAGGTACGGATAATATCTATCATTTCCCTAATGCGAAAAACTGCAATATGACAATACACTCTTGAGTAATTTGAAATCCTAAAGGAAACAAAACATTAAAATAATCAAAGTCTTGTGTAATTAAAGGAATTCTCAGTTTAATAATGACAACCTTTTTAGGAAAGAGAGCTTCTATGTAACTGAAATCATGGTTTGATTGCATGAGGAAGAGGCTTGTGGGAAGTAGTCACATTTTTGTGGCAGATGTACATTTATAAAATCAACTTCATGTGAAGAGCTGATCATCACGCCTTATTTTCCCATCTGGCCACATTGTTTTGGGCCATAAACTTGAAGCTTGCATCTTGGAATCAACTGCATTCATCAATACCATTTATGGTTGCATATTACTCAAGGAAGGCAAACAGGAATCCAGACATAAGTCCTTTCATCCAGTGAAAACTACGTTGTATCAGATACTTGTCCTAATGGTTCCAGAATCAAGTATCAATATCATCAGATCGGCAGAGCATCTCCACCATAAATTAAAACAATGTCTCAGATCATATGGTCTTACCTCTTTAGGAAGTTTCAATCAGACTCTTTCATCATACAGTAAGAAGAATAAACCTCTACTCAATGGAAAAGTAATTACAAGCTATAGTGAAATTTAAAACTAGGCAGTAATCATTCAAGCAAATCACAGAATACATATAATACATTATTTTCTACCACTTCATTTGAGATCATGTTTTACTGACACTACTGAAGCTTTTAAAACCTGTGGCTTTGTGGTTGTTTGTTTGTTGGGTTTTTTTTTTGTTTAGTTTGTTTTACTTTTGGGTTGGGTTTTTTTGGATGATCCCAGTGCTAATTAGGTTCAATAATCTATCTGAATGTACCCTTATTATCCTGCATTTCAGACAGTATGACCACTTATTTCAGCCCAGTAACTACATTTGCGAGCTGAGTGGGAGAGAGGGGACTTTATTCCTTTTCATTCTCTTTAAAGCAGATGGATAAGAAATAACTTCCAAAAGCCATTTTCAATCCATTCTGGGAGAAGAAATAATTGAGAGCACTTCCCTATCCTGAAATACCACAGTGGGACTAGACTTCTTTTTCTATTGAATGATTATGAACTCTCTTGATGAATATAGGGTTTAGAAAATACAACTGCTTTATAAAATACTGACAAAAGCTTTGCTAGGTGTACTTCTCTGTAAGCTCAATTTTTTAAGCATTATAGAGAAATTCTATAAAATCTTACAAAGCTGTCATTTTCTTCTCCTAAAATAAAGAGTGCCAATGCTTGAATTACTAACTTTAAGACATCAAGTTGTTTTTGTACTGTTTCACTAGACATGTAAGAATCTAATTCAAATATACAGGCTAAGAATGTATTTTAAAATTAAAGTGTGTTTATTAACTAGTATGTTTTGCTTTTCATGGAAAATACATTTCTTTGCCTCTCCATCCAAATGACTTTTTGTGAGAAGAAAACTTACATTTTATACCACTTTGTTTCTGTAAAGATATAGGAAGGATGAAACTTATTCTAGGAGGAATGGAAGTGTAATCAGCTTGTGATCTACAACATCACTTCTTTTTCATTAATGATCCAATATCTATAAATATGTTTAAAAAATATTTATATTCAATATTCAATAATGAGGGAGTGGGGAGTTTTGTTTGGTTTTCCTGTATTTAACATCTTCCAAAGCTACATGAAGTCAGATCATGCTAGAAGTTTAGCAGCTTATCATCTGACATAAATTAGATAACTTTTTCTAGCTTGCGTCCACAATTCAATATAGATAAGGAAATCTCCAGCTGGTTCTGAGTGTGATCAGATATAATTCCATTGATTTCAGTGAAAATTTTAAGCAGTTTTGAGAAAAGACAAGAGCATATATTTTTTCCAGGTAAAATTACTGTAATAATGATCTTGCTACTAAGGTGGCTTTAAACTTAAACAGGGGAAGTTTAGGTTAGATACAAGGAAGAAGTTCTTCACAGTGAGGGTGGTGAGACACTGGAATGGGTTGCCCAAGGAAGTTGTGAATGCTCCAACCCTGGAGGTGTTCAAGGCCAGGTTGGACAGAGCCTTGGGCAACATAGTTTAGTGTGTGGTGTCCCTGCTCATGGCAGGGGGGTTGGAATTACATGATCTTAAGGTCCTTTCCTCTATCAGATACATTTTACGAAGTAGCCTAACAGTTCACCTCACAGGCCATTGAATATCCAAATAATAAAAAAGATCTGACCTGAAACTTAAGTCTGTGTCCTAAATGTTGATGTTCATCTTATCACTAAATTCAACCTATTTGGTATTTTAAAATTCAGTGCTCAGTAACACCTGTTTTTTTACAAGGAGATTCTTTCTTATTTATTTATATTTTTATTAAGGAAAAAAAAAAAACCCTACTGAGAAAGGATCAGAAATTTCTACTGTGAAAATTAAACTAAGTACCAGTATGTGTTTTCCACTGATTATGTTGGATGGGATTTTTCTGACCTGATTTGTGCAACCAGAAGTTGTGTTTTTAAGCCTGGATTAGTCATTCTGTGCTTCCTTTATACACAAAGGAGACAAAAGGATTCCTCTATGTACTTCGTATTGTCATCATATTAACAGCTCAGGAGGAACACATGAACTGCCCTCTTATTATTTCTTTCCTTATGTTGATTCTAAATCAACTTTGGCTGACTGGTAAAGGTTTACCCACAACTTCTAAGCATCTGAATTAGATCTTACTGATATTTTTTACTTTAAATGACAATTTTATTACGCTTCTAGTTGGGAATTGTTTAGTAAGTGGTAATTAATCTCCAAATTTTTTCTTCCTACACTGAGTTGATATCCAATTCTTATCTTAGAATGAACATATCTAAAACATAGCATGGCATAAACTTTCCACAGAACTTCATGCATTTTCTTGAGCCTTCTGGAATTATAAAAAACAGTTGATTTTGCTATCAGTTTGTATTATGAAAGAAGCTATGTAATTCCATGAGGGTTGCTTGAAATCATTATTTTATTGCAATGTTTTAAAAGAGAGAAAATCCACTTTCATATATTTCTGACTTATGCTTTAATTCCTACCATTCCACCATCGCACAAAACCAGACACAAAACAAAGAAAAAAACCCTTTGAAAACTGGTTATCTGTATGTATGCCCAAACCAAACTCAACATGAAGTTAAAGAATTAAAGAGCAGTATGTAGAGCTCAGCAGTTATCAAAGATATTTTTTTTTATTTTTGTTAATTCATGCTAGTAGCAGTGTTATTTGTTATCTTCTTTCCTATACGACCCACCAAAACTGTAATGAGGAAAGTGTAAGAAAATATGGGAACCTTGCTAATAGAATAATGAATATGAAGTCAGTAACACTGTGTACATAGTAATTCCACAGGCATCCTAATGCAAAACAAGACTATGAAGAGCTGCAAATAAGTTAGGAAAAGCCCAACACATGCAGAGCTCTTGAATGATATAGTTGTCTTCATTAGCTCTGTCAGGTTCTAGTTCCAAAAACCACAAACTAAGCATCTGCACATCAGTTCACATACATTCAGCTTTTATGACAAAGAAACATAAGAAAACACAGTTTCATTTTATCAGGATGCTTGTATATCAGAATCTTTGAAGAACAGGAAGAAATAATCTAAAAAGGACAAGAACAGTAATATCAGGCTTTCACCAATTTCAGTACAGAAGACAAAATGGCTACCAGCTATCCTTCCTAGATTTAGGTATCTTCTGCAGCCAGTGATTTAGTAGCAGCACATTGTTCAAAAGCAGACGTTTTGCATAACATTTTCACATAAATGTATCCATCTTCTCAGGTGTACCTTAGTCAGTAAATTAAATTATTGGAGAAGAATGTGAAACAAGGTAATGATGCAGTGAAACTTCCTTGGTATGTTCTGCAGTCAAATTTCTTAGAAATTTATGAAGTTAAGATGTATCCCTTTGTATTTAATAGTGCTCAATGGATTTTATTTCACCTTATTTTGGGGGATGGGGGCAGACAGAGGAGAGGGAAGACCCAATTTAAATGTAAGACAGACATTCAATAAAGATGTAATATATATTATGAAAAGCTTCTATATTATGAACCTCTGGGTTCTTTCTGTTTGGGGAAAAAAAAAATCTTCTTAAAGAATGCATAGGAACAGAATATACCATGCATAACAGTAATAGCCCACTGCATGTGTAAGCCATTTGTTTTACTATATGTTTAAGTTTTCATTGATTACCATAATCACTGTCCCTAATAAGCACTTCTGTTGCTAGTCACTGCTGATTTGATACTATTTCTTTTAAGTATACCCATGATAAACTGAAATTATTTAAAAGTGTAAATTTGTTCCTACTTTGCTATCTTCATTCTGATTTTCTGACTCCAAATTTTGTGGGGGTGAGAGCCTTGTTTTATGTTGAAAACATTTATTCATTGAAACCAACCAAGAAGAAATAATAGTAAAAAAACCTCCAAAAAATATAATGGAGTCTAGGTCAAGGAAGAAATGCTGAAAGACCAAGAGGGGTCATGGATGTATGACCTACACAGACATTTTCCCCTTCATATCAATAAGAAATGTTAACATAATATTGTATTTTGCTTACTTGTTTTTCCTTTTAAAAGGCTCATGTTATTTCCAATTAAAGCTGGTGACAATAAGTATATAGTAATTTTTTAAATTCTTTGTCTAATTAAGATTAATTTTCCTTTTCTATACCCAGCATACACTGTCAGGACACTGTAGTGTAAGCAGTGGAACATTTGTATCCTGCATTCCCTGACTGCATACATTAAAGATGCACTATTTTCCATAGTTTATAAAGCAATTCTTCCTTCCATGTGATTACAGTAAGTGCTTGATGAGGGTGGGCATTAAAATCAGTAGGGAAAATACCTCAGCAGTGGATGTGTTGTTCTGAGTTCTTATCACACTGAGCCATAATCGCCATAGCAGCTGAAAATTTTAACTGAAAAGTTCTATGGTTATGAAAGAGGAGTAAAGATATCTTGTAGTATAGGTGTTTTGAAAAATGTATTCCTTCTCCACTGACATCCTTCAACTTTAAACTCTCCAGTAATTAAATCCCTAAATTGTGGATTCCTTCAAGACTCTGTGAGCAACAGATCCATCCCCCGTATTTAATAGATACTCATGGGAAAATTCTTTGTAATGGTATCTGCACATTGAACAGTAGTGTGAAGGCTACTTATCTCTAATCACTGGCCTTGTGGATGAATAGGGAAAACATTGCTTAGTTTATAACCTTGCTGTGCAACTCTGAAGAGAAATGTTTTATACCATGTCTGCACATGCCTCTGGTATTGTTTCTCAGTTTTCTTCTCATGGTTTTGCTACCTCCCAGGTTCAGTGGTGGGCCAAAAGTCTACTCTGTTCTAATATGCTCATTTTCATGTCCCATTAAAACTCTATTAATTTTGAGGACTAGTAAGCAGATCCCAAATTAATTTTCTTGGTCATTTGCACTGGAAGTGATGACATTAGAGTTCTGATATTGTGTCACATCACATAGAGGATGAAATCAGTGCATTATAAGACAGTCCTGTATTTCATCCCCACGTTTAGCTGGCAAAAGTTAAAAAGTAAATTATAATGAAGTTAGTACATATATGTTTATGGTACCAGCTAATTGTTACCAGCATTATCACTTATAAACTAAAAGAGTAATTAAGTCTTCCTCTTATCTTCATCCAGCCTGAAAACACCATCCTACTAGTAGGATTATCCATATAAGAAAGCAATCTACTCTCCAGTGTGCTGTACCAATATTTTGTTCTGAGTTTTCAACCCCGCGCGATTCAAAAAGCCATGCAAAATATTAGGAATTCTGTTCACTGTATCTTACTCACCATATGCATACCAAGATGCTAAAATCTCAGGGAAGCAGAAAGGATTATCTTAAACTTCTAAGAGACTGGGTAAATATAAAAGCACAAATCTAATTAATTTTAATTTTATATGCTTTTTTAAGGTCAAAATTTACAGCACTGGGATATACAGAATGTATTTCTTCGAGATTAAATACCTGGCTCTAAAACTACAAGCACTTCTGTATCCATGTAACAGGGACTGCAACATTAATGCCACTGAAAATGCCTATCAGAACTACATGAAAATTCAAGAAAGAGCTCAATGATTTTGGTATCATGATGTCTGAATAAAAAACAGGTCATTCAGTCTGAAACTATTAATGTGAGTTTTCTACGACTTGTTTCTTACGTTCTACATAAAATTTAGAGACCTTTGAATTGAGAACTAGGCATCTGCTGATGCAGCTAGAGCTGTAACTGAATTATTTATGCACCATCAAAATCACTACTAGGTGCACAACTGTATCTTTTGACACCTATCTTTGAAAACTTACTCTGTACTTTAAAGAGGATTATTACAAAGCTAAATAAGTTAGTGGTTATGAAATAATCAATAAGTGATATATTAGGAAGTGGTTATTCCTCTATGCATGAGAAGCAAAAAAACCCAACTTGTCCAGCACAAGTTCCTATCTCCCAATTAGAAGGATCTGTGTACAAGCAAGTGTGGTCTCAATGTCAGAGAAGGAAATAACTTTCCATGCTGAGGTTTTCATGATGAACATGACAGCTGCAATACTCAGTTTTGCAAAAAGTATTTACTGTACAAAACATTTTTATTCTGGGACATAGTTTCAGCACAGTGTCTGGTTTTAAAGATTAAAGATGCCCATCCTTAGGAAACCCTGGAGGAACAAGTCTCTGCAGAGGAAAGGAACCAATTTTCTTTTAAGTTTTCTTTTATCTATTTCTATACAATTTAATTGTGATGACCTACATAGGTACTTTGTGCTAACATCTTTTGTTAAATTTTCTGGAGAGGGAATAGAGTTTAATGACAGCTACAGAAAATGGGAAAATATTTACCACCCATAGGAAATTTTAGCAAACATCATTATATCCATTGCACAAAGAATTGTTATTTATGGAACAGAGAATAAAATTTATTTTGAAAGGAAGAGGCATGAAAATAATTTCTATGGAGAATGCTCTAGACTTGAAAACAAACTTTCAGGTTTAGTCAGCTGAAACTGTCAAAGTTGAGGCTAAGTAACATCGAATATTATTATTTATAGAGTACCACAAACTACATGGTTCTTTGCAGGCATAAACAAGGATGTGGATTCTTCTCCTGGAAAAAGCTTAGTATTTTATAAGACTATTTATTACGGTCTTATTAGATAAACAAAAATGATTCAGATTTATTTTCACTTCACGTAACTGGGTGAAAGAGAGCATAAGTTGCGTTTCCCACATTATAATTCACCAAAGCTGCGTTTTAACCATTTCTTTATAACCCCTGTTTTTTCTAGGTATTATTTAAGGCTTAGATTAACCATTGTTCGCTGTAAATACCAAAACCCCATGTTAAGAATAACTGCTTTCTGGCTTAGATGAAGTTTCAGTTTCTCCTACGAGACTAGAGGTCTAACTAAACTCTTCTGTTTTCATGGAGTCACGTAGCAGAAACTGGACTCATAAGTACAACATTTTAAATAGCTCTTCACTGAGACAAAATTAAGAGGAATCCATAGAGCACCACAGTCACCCAAAACAGTGACTAAATACAGCTACTTCTGGTAAGAGATGAGGAAAGTTAAAAGCAGGAGATTTTTTCGGGGGTGGGAGGGAAGATGAAATTGCAATTTCTCTAGTTTAACCTGGCCATTCAGCTACTTCTTCTGACTTGTACCCTTTCAGGATATCATTGTTCTCCACTTACCAATATAATCTTCCAATTCCCTAACTGCTTCACTCAAGTAAACAGGGACTGTGTGTATTTGTGTCAAGGTTATATTTAGATCTATAGGACAAATTATCTTCTCAGTTTCATCTCTCCATAAATAATTAGTAAAAGAAATCAATGGACCTACTCCTGATTAATACAAGTGTTGCTAAATGCAGAATTTACTGCCTCCGAGGTCAATATCAAGGGTCTTGCACACAAAGCATTAGATTAACTTATATCAGGTCTGCAGCTACATCAGGGATACTGCTGTGCAGAAAGCTGCAAATTTTTATCCAGATTAAGAATTAACTGAATCCAGAACAAAGTCTTCTTAATACGGAATTAATGAGTTTCTATAATGGAAGTTGCAGCAACAGTAACAATCTTCCAAAATATAGATCCTGGTCATTTTAATGTTGATACATAGGCAATCAGAATTATAAACATTACCTGCATGAATATGAAGCCATTCCTACACTGAAAGGAACATTTGTTTCCTTTCATGACTTCAAAATACTAGATTTTTTCAGGGAAATAAATTACAGTGAATCAGTAATCAAAAAGACTGCAAAGATTAGGCACAACTGGTTATTTTTAGTTTATATCTAAATCCTTATTGTCAAGAAAACATTAAATTATTATAAGTGCAAATAAATTTTATAGATTTGCCATCCATTTTAAAAATTGAATTGTAGTGGTTTAATATGTTACTCAGTTAAGACATCGAAACTTTTCTCTTAAAAGCAGCCACATGGGCAATATTTTCAAATGAGGTAGCTAAAACAAAAAAAAAGTGCTCAAATCAATGCCTGATTTTCAGAAATACTTGGACTGTTGTTGATTTTTAAATTTAAATAAGAAGAGTGCTGGAAACAATGACACAATTCCATACTGCAAACAAGAATATTTCAACAGCAGAATCCAAGATACACTTAAGTAAGCTGGTCACTGACAGGTACCCGAAGTAAGAAGAAATTAGTGATGTCATTGACCTTAGTAAGTAATTTGTGTGCTGCTTGCAGTACTGTTGCATACATGACAAACTAGCAGGACAAATATCTGGCTCATAAAGCAGATATGGGGAATTAATGGAATATGAAAAACCTTTTTATTTCCAAGACAGAAAGATTAATAACTAGTTCTGTCAGGGGAAAGTATGAATTTAATTCAGGGCCCACTATATTTGTTTTCCTTCTTGCTTCTTTCCTTGTTCTCACACCGTAAGTGGCCTGGCTTTTGCACCTCTTTTTGGTTGTGATTTCTGTCTAATAAAAATTTTACAAATTATTTTGGAAGTGTCAAAATCCACAAAAGACAGAAGTATCCTAGGTTTTTATTCTTACTACCTAGACTTCCAACTTCATACTGATAACCAGAATGGTTTTTTATATATTTTTGTACCCAAATTACATTTAAGAGTGTATTTTCTTCATATTTATTTAATTTGCAAGTAAGAATAAATAAACAGAGCTAAGTTAGAAGATGTAAGGATTTGCCACATAAAGCAAATCTGAAAGCTCCATTTTAGGCAATGCCAAGACTTCTCTCCCCATTTCCTGCAGCTTTCCCTTTCTTCTCTTGACAGTTCGCCCTGGCACACACACAAGCAACTCTGCTTGCAGTTGCTCCACAGTAGTCTTTGGCAGGGTCACTTTTACAACACAGATTTAAGCCAAAGCTAAGTATCTTCACCTTTGAAAAACTGTATAAACACTCTGAAATAAATCAGCCTGCTGTGGATGAAACTTGTCTAAGGAAGGTGAGAAAAACACTCACTACCTTTTGGGAAAGGGGATAAGGAGAAGCACAAAGAGAAGGCAGCACAGAAACAGGGATTTACAGAAAAACAGGAACATTTTAAAAGCTACAGCTTTTAAGAGTTTGACTTTTCTAGAAGCTGACTGCTTCTGGTTTTGTACATAAAAGCAGCAACTCAAAGTTCTCCATTCTATCCACATTAGTGGGACCTGGAGCAGCCACTTCCCAAACACATCCTTCTTACGCAAGACCAGTCAGCGGTAGCAATATTGGCTGTGTTAATGCATTTAGTGCACTGGATACTCTCAAAGTTTGATTAGAGTACCCAAATTAAGACACAAATAGGGAAGGGAAAAAAAAAAAAAAAAAGCTCAAGCAAGACAGGTATTTACTATCAAGAAGCACAAGAACAAAAAATAATGTGGAGTTAATTCTAAAAGGGTCTTTCTCATAAAGAAGCCTGCTTAAAATTTTCAGTAACAGTGAAAATGTAGCAGAGCCCCACACAGGCAGTTCACTCTCTCCCTGTGCTGTCATGCTCAGCATTCCCTGAACACCTGAACTCCAAAGACTTACTTTTAGGCTCTCTGTTTGGAGTTCATTATTTTTAAATTATTCAGAATGTTGAAAAAATAGATAAAATTAATTTGGAGCTCCCCCACACTCAGATTTCTGCAATAAACTGAATGATCTTTTTATGAAAAACTGAGTTACCTGTCATGCATGTTGTTCAAGTAGTTTCACTGAAGGGAAGAAGAGGGGCCTACAAGAAAGCTGGAGAAAGGCTTTTTACAAGGGCATGTAGTGACAGGACAAGGGGGAATGGCTTTAGACTGAAAGAAGGTAGATTTAGAATAGATATTAGGAAGAATTTCTTTTATGCTAAGGGTCGTGAGGCACTGGAACATGTTGCCCAGAGAAGCTGTGGCGCCCCATTCCTCTAAGTGTTCAAAGCCAGGCTGGTTGGGGCATTGAGCAACCTGATCTATCGGAAGGTGTCCACTAGAGCTAGATGCAGAGCTATATGATCTTTAATGTCCATTCTGACCCAAACCATTCTATGAGTCTGCGATTCTGTGAAGACACTGAGATGCTACAAAAGCCAAAGGCATATTTATGCCTCACACAGGATTCACACAGGAGCAGGTAATGAGTGAAAGAGGAAAAAATCCAATACACTGTGCTTGAAAATGTGCCCTGGTTTTCAAAATAATTTGGAAGTGTCAGTTCTGAGTAGTGATAAGCAGTGTTGGAGAATTAATGGTCTACAGAATGGCAGTTTACAACCAAAAGTAATGGACCTTCTGGGAAATAACTGGAGCTCTGACAGATTAAATAAAAGTCTGGGAATCCTGATGGATTCATAGCAAATTTACCAGTAAAAACCAGTTGGCTGGATATTTAAGATGATTACAATGAAAGTAGGGTGCAAAAACCTTATCATTGAGAGATTCCTAATCACACAATGGAGGCTTGCAAAAGCACACTCATTTTCAAGCAATGTAGAAAAAAAATAATAATTGACAAGAGAAGTCAACCACCCACAGATCTACACACCTACACATCTTTAAAACCATTCAAAAGTTTCTTTGTTTCAGATTAAAAAATATAATACAGGAAAGATCTTTTGCCTAGTAGTCTGAACAGAAAGAGAATGTCTTTTTTAAAGATTCATTTTTGCATCAGCTATCATTCAAATCCCAACTTTAGTTAAATTCTTCAATTTCTTTGCCTTTCTATTAGGTTTGTGTGGTAAGGTTTTGGTAGTAGGGGGGCTAGAAGGATTGCTTCCGTGAGAAGCTGCCAAAAGCTTCCCCCATGTCCAATAGAACCAATGCCAGCCAGCTCCAAGATGGACCCACTGCTGGCCAACGCTCAGCCCATCAGCCAAGGTGATAGCAACTCTGGGATAACATAGTTAAGAAGGGGAACCCGCCCTCTGTGCAACCCCAGCAGCAGTCAGAAGAGATGAGTGAGAATATGTGTGAGAAACAGCCCTCCAGACACCAGTGAGGAAGGAGGGGCAGGAGGTGCTCCAGGCACCAGGGCAGAGATTCCCCTGCAGCCCATGGTGCAGCCCATGGTGCAGCCCATGGTGCAGGCCAAGGTGAGGCAGGCTGTGCCCCTGCAGCCCATGGAGGTCCACAGTGGAGCAGGGGGATGCCCGAAGGAGGCTGTGACCCCATGGGAAGCCCGCGCTGGAGCAGGCTCCTGGCAGTCTCTATGGCCCTGTGGAGAGAGGAGCCCATGCTGGAGCAGGTTTGCTGGCAGGAGCTGTGACCCTGTGGGGGACCCACACTGGAGCAGTTCCTGAAGGACACATCCCATGGAAGGGACTCCTGCTGGAGCAGTCTGTTCATGATGGATGCACCCATGGAAGGGATCCACACTGGAGCAGTCTGTTCATGAAGGACTGCACCCCATGGAAGGGATCCACGCTGGAGCAGTTTGTGAAGAACTGCAGCCATGAGAACGACTCACATTGGAGAAGTCCATGGAGGACTCTCTCTTGTGGGAGAGACTCCACGCTGGAGCAAGAGAAGAGCATGAGGAGTCCTCCCCTGAGGAAGAAGCAGCAGCAGAGATGCGTGATGAACTGACCACAACCCCCGTTCCCCATCTCCATGCCGCTTAGAGGGGTGAAGGTAAAGAAAATTGAGAGTGAAGCTGAGCCTGGGAAGAAGGGATGGGTGGAGGGAAAGTGTTTTAAGATTTGCTTTTATTTTCTCATTATCCTACTCTTTTTTTATTGGTAATAAATGAAACTAATTTCCCCAGCTCCAGTCCATTTCCCCTGTGACAGTAACTGGTGAATGATCTCTCCCTGTCCTTACTTCAACCCACAAGCCTTTTGTTATCTTGTCTTCCCCTATCTAGCTGAGGATGTCATTGATAGAGCAGCTTTGGTAGGCACATGGTGTCTAGCCAAGAGTGACCCCACCACAGTGACCCCACCACAGCTGTTTTTTCTACCACATGAGCACAAAAGAAGTAACACGTATCTGTTGCCTAGACATGTTTCATGTGAAAATATCTGAGAAACTTCTGGAAAAATAAGAAAAAAAAAAATCCCTGTAATTCAAGGAAGAACTTAAACTCAATTGCCTAATTTTAAATATGTGTTGAATTATCATTTATTTTAATGTAACTTCAGCTTTCGACATAATGCTATTGAAGACACTTTCTGCTGCCAAATAGGAGCACGGTATTCCTACAGTGTTAGCATTTGTTTGCTCTGAATTTCTCTGCTTTCTTTTGTTTTTCTCCTCTCTATTATATTCTTTGTGCTTTCAAGTGGTTTTGGATCTCCACTTCTCCTGAAAAGCTCTGAAAACCATCTCCTAAAGAAAAAAAAAAAGAAGAATAGAAATTGGATTTTTTTTTTCAGTTAGAATTACTTTTGCTCTAAAATATTCTAGAAAATATGCTATAGCACGTAACACTGAAGTTTTCTATCAAATCATAATTAAAACATCAATTCCAATGTATAATATTTAATTAATGGGTATAGGAGACACATTCTCAATGCTTCTTCCATCAGCACTTTTGCCTATTATGATGGTTAATTTCTGAACACAAAACCTTCCATACATATGCATTTATCGCGTGCACATTTTTCCTGCTTTGTGTATTAAGTGCTAGGTAGAAGTGTATGTGCAGGCTGCGAGGTGATCTCTGTGCAATCTATGAAATGTCTGAAATTACTTCAGAATTGTTGAAAAAGAAATGTGCTGGAGGCAATCTAAGCTTTTACCTAAGTTAAACACAACCTACACAAAGACAGGAGTGAAACAGCTCTGCTCTAGCTTGCAACATGCGTTTTTCATATGGCCTCTGGAAAGAAGGGAGGGAAGACAACAGTACTTAGTGAGCAAGTAAATGCTGTTTGTTTGCAATACCTATGTAACTGAATCTAGCCACACAATTAACTTTACATATTAAGAAATTTGTCTTGTTCCTAAAGTCCTGTGGGAGTTTTGCCATTCAGCTCAACAGGAAATGAACAAGAAAGATTTAATAGGATTATTTCATTATAAATTAAATTGAACTGGTATGTGCAGGATCAGACATAAAAGTAAGAACATACAGATAGGTATTATGCAGCAAAAAGTATAGATAATTCATCATTTTCTCTTGTATTTAAGCTCAGGATCATAGAAGCCTTTGCAGATACTAATTGGTTCCTATGATACG
>NW_009929629.1:0-24671 GCF_000696875.1 Nestor notabilis | reverse complement strand
AAAGAAAAGGAATTTTCTCTACTAACAAAATATTTTCTCAGTAAAGGTAAGCTTTAGAAAAAAAATACTGATTTTTATATAAAGGTTTAAGCATATATTTTTTCATATATTGTGCATTAGAAGTATTACATTAGCAGAAAGCCACATGTGGCTTGTAAAAAGAATGTTTTACATATGATGAAATTGATGCAGTTAAGAATTCACAGGCTATATTAATCTCACACAGTTCAGACCCACAAACAAAGATTTTTAGAGTTGTCAGCTTATGAGAATGAATTAACAAATGCAGGATAAATAATGTCAGAAGCCTGCCAAGAGTAGCAGACTAAAGAGGTGAGAAACTGACTTTCAGCTACTTCCTGAATACTGAAATATTTTAATATTATGGTTGTGAACATTTCTTCTTAAAAAAAATAAATAAACACAAAAAGAATTAAAAAAAAAGCGCAAACAACAAACCAACACTAAAACCAAGGTCCAGCTGGTTTAGTTTCAGCAGTTGTGTACAGTAAATGAAAGCAGCTTTCTCTCCCAGCAATATAGATGATAAAGAAGGTCCATGTGCATGCCAAGTTTTCCTGCAGACGTTGTAGCACAAAATAGAGAAGGTTTAATCCCTAATAGCACAAAGAGTTTCATTGGCTTGAACTCAGCTATGAGAAACAGAGCACTTACTGTTTTTTCACACGTAGCCGTTTCATGCACAGCCAGTGAATTACTTCTGATGCATTCATATTTGGGGAATTTATAAAACCAGGGAGAAGGAAGGGGCAGACACCCACATGAAAATAAGATCCACAAATTTCTTTGGATACTCATCTAGCGAATTGGGAGAAGTCATAAGCAAATGTAATTCCTAGAACAAACAGTGTATTATTCAGCATTAGTTGTTTAATCCTGGTTATTGAAACAATTCCCAGTGTAAGAAATTTAAGCCAAGGTATTTTAATTCAAATATTTTTCATAATTATTGAGATGTATCTGTAGGAAGTGTTCTTTTGACTTAGTAAAAAAACCTAAATAAAACTTTTTTTCACTTTTTCAACCTTCAGATCCCCCAGACATAGAGTGATGGATGATAAAGATACATAGCAAATCACATGTCCATGATGTGTTCTGTCTATTGGGTAAGTGTTGATGTTACCCAAATATCCCCTTCAGCTACATTTTGTTTTTGGAAAGCATTGGGCAATACAGAAGTGTTACACTACACTGGAGATTAAGTAAATACCTTGTAAAGCTACTGAAGCAACTGGCATCAGAGTCAAAGTACCTCTGAAGATGTGAGCATCTTAAATGTGAAACCTCCTAAGTCTGCTTGGCCACCGTAAAAAACAATGTCATATGAAATAACCTTAAAAGCCTGGGTTCCTTTAGCCAGGAAGAATAAAGACTAGATATTCAGAAAAAGACCTGTATGGAGCTCCAAAGCAGATTGACACCTGATGTCAATCAGCACCAGTCATTGCACTGCTCTGGCTCTGGTTTTGTTATTCCTGCTTAATATTTTTTAAGTTGCCATGCAAAATTATTTATGTAAATCACACCAAGTCGTACAAATAACACTGTAAGGTAGGACATGTTAGGAAAAGATGGATTTGGCATCTGAGCTACCCATCCACAATAAATTGTGGATTTATGTCGTAGGATATTGTCTTATCTTTCTGTGTTTTCCTCACTACTGGATGAAGTAGGATTTGGGTAACTAAATTTTATCCCTATGAATATAATGAAATCCAGAATTTCATTAATATAATGAATGTCCAGAAATCTTTTCCACTGATTTCTTATTTGGGGAAGAGAATATACTCACAGTTACTCAGTATCTTACGTAAAATTTCCTTGGATGCCTAAAATCCACTTTGACCATGCATTGCTGTGCTTCAGTATGAGTAGGAGGAAGCCGCTGAGCAACTATACTGATACTCAGCCTGAACTTTATCCAGACAGGATCAAAGCCATGCCTTTGTTCATGTCTGTAGAACAACTAGTGAGCATTTTCAAAATATACGTAATATATTAGGTCTCTTACAAAATGCTACGTGGGTCATAACTTTACCCTAAATATACCAACAGAATGTACGGCTCTGTTCCTCTTTCTGTCCTTAAAAACCTCCCAGAGAACAAAAAACATGCAGAAACACTACCATGAAGCTTAGAATTATAGTATTCTTCCTGATTCAGAAATTCACTTTTCTGCCTGGGGAAATTCAATTGTCTTCTAGATTTCCCTATACAGCCAACTATGGTTCTTGGACATTCTCCAGTCCTCCGTCTGTAGTCATTCTATTGCTGTCTATCATAAAGAAGAGAAAAAAATAGAAAGAACTATTCACTAGGACACAAAGGAAGATCAAGAACACAAGCCATAAAGTGTCCTTGATTCAGGCACTGACAATCGCTTTTTTCATTTCTTTCTGTGTCTCTTAAGTTATACATCAAAACAAAAGATGGCTGTAAAGTCGCAAGTAGAATTCCCTGCCTTGAGTATTGTATTAGTTGTTGGCAAATACAGCTATAGCAAACATGGACAAAACACATCTCAGAAAAAAAAAGATAAAGTTTATATAAATTTGAATTTGTAATGGATATAGCAGCTACATATTGGGAGAGAGTATTTACATGCACCTGAGGCACTGAAACGTGAAAGTGCACGGCAAGTACTGGAGCCTAAGTCTCTGATACTCTGCATCTGGCCTGATTTGGTATGACCTTGCAGCCCCTTTTATCACACAAAATTATTATTAGAGCAATTAAAAGACGGAGCTAAAGAAAATCAGTATCTTATACACCTATTCATGACTAAACAATACCAATGTAGTAAAGAAGCATATTAATAACAAATACTTTAGTATATTCTTTACTATAACAGTGATCATTCTGTACTGGCTGTTTGGCTGGCCTTTTTAGATACAGGAGGAAAACAAAGGTTCAGCTCATTTTGTTTCTGAGATTTCTGCATGTTTTAGTGTATTGTGTAGCTAGCTGTATTTTCCTGCAGCCCAGGGAAAGGAGTATAGGGTGCAGGTGTCAAAATTACAGTTAATGTCTGCCACTTATATTAAATGGAATATGGGCAAAAATATAGACCTTCCCAATGCATATTTGAGAAAATACTATAATATTTACAGATTGGTAGGCATATTTTTATTATCTTCTCCATAATGTGAGAATTCATTGTTCATTACTTCATGCTAGAAAAAAAATCCTTCAAGAAATTAAAAAATTTTCTTCATTACATATTGATAATTGATTAAAATACAAGGAAGTTCCAGTTAAAATATTAAGTTGTTTGTGACAGTCAACAGAAATGTTTTCCATTTGGACTTTAATATTTAAAAAATGCAACACCACAACAACAACAACAAAACCAACAAAACAAAAAAACCAAACCCAAGTAAGTTTGAATTAGGCATTTTGATTAATCATTAGCCACTCTATTGAAACATGCTCAAGAGATTAAAAACTTTTGAAGTCCAGCTTACTTCCAGGCCAAGAACTCCACAGAAATGACGTTTGATTCTTCATCTCTGTGAATCTTCTTTTGTCATTAATGTCTTTGAAAACTGGACATAAATTGCTGTCACCATTTGAAATGCAAAATTACGATGTGATATCATTTACAGCAACTGTGCTTGTCCAAAGCACCAAGCAATAGATAATCAGACCTGCTGAATTAACTACATTCATAGCTTCCACTATTATTATGTGACAATACTCCTGAAATATTGACATATACAAGGTATATTCCCACACGACATCCTTGTCTCTAAATTGGAGAGACATCAATTTGATAGATGGACCACTCAGTGGATGACAACTGGCTGGATGGCCGCATGCAAAGCGTTGTGGTAAACGGCTCAATGTCCAGTTGGAAACCAGTAATGAGTGGTGTCCCTCAGGGGTCAGTGTTGGGACCTGTCTTGTTTAACATCTTTGTCCGTGACATGGACAGTGGGATTGAGTGAGCCCTCAGCAAGTTTTCCGATGACACCAAGCTGTGTGGTTCTGTTGACATGCTGGAGGGAAGGGATGCCATCCAGAGGGACCTTGACACGCTTGTGAGGTGGGCCGATGCCAACCTCATGAAGTTTACCCAAGACAAGTACAAGGTCCTACACCTGGGTTGGGGAAATCCCAGGCACAGCTACAGGTTGGGTGGAGAAGAGATTCAGAGCAGCCCTGTGGAGAAGGACTTGGGGGTGCTGGTTGATGAGAAGCTTAACATGAGCCGGCTTCAGTGTGGGCTTGCAGCCCAGAAAGCCAATTGTATCCTGGGCTGCATCAAAAGAAGCGTGACCAGCAGGTCAAAGGAGGTGATCCTGCCCCTCTACTCTGCTCTTGTGAGACCTCACTTGGAGTATTGTGTCCAGTTCTGGTGTCCTCAACATAAAAAGGACATGGAGCTGTTGGAGCAAGTCCAAAGAAGGGTCACGAAGATGACAAGAGGACTGGAGCACCTCCCTTATGAAGACAGGCTGAGAAAGTTGGGGCTGTTCAGCCTGGAGAAGATAAGACTGCGTGGAGACCTCCTAGCAGCCTTCCAGTATCTGACAGGGGGCCTATAAGAATGTTGGGGAGAGACTCTTCATTAGGGACTGCAGTGGTAGGACAAGGGATAATGGGTTTAAACTTAAAGAGGGGGAGTTTAGATTAGATGTAAGGAAGAAGTTCTTTACAGTGAGGGTGGTGAGGCACTGGAATGGGTTGCCCAAGGAAGTTGTGAATGCTTCAACCCTGGAGGTGTTCAAGGCCAGGTTGGACAGAGCTTTGGGCAATATAGTCCTTTTCCAATGTATGTACATGTACATGTATGGCACTGGTAAGTAGCTTTATTTCATGCTTTAATGTAGGAAAGGGGATGATTTTAAAGTTTGTCAGAAAAAGTAACACCTAAAAATTAGAGATTTTTGTTGCTTTACATTTTATTATTACACTAGTCTTATTATTTTTGATGGATGGCTATTATTAGTACTGAAAAGTGGCATGCAACCTAATGCTTTAATGAACAAAATAGTAATTTACAATAATATAAAAAACTCTTAGAGATTATTCTGTTGCACATAGTAAGATATGTAAGATAACATGGTTAATATTTCACATTTCAAAGTCAAAAACGCAGCACTGTACCAGCCACCAAGAACGAGAAAAAATGACTGCTGTAGCTGAACCCAGGACAACCATATAAAAGGAGAAGATTTCTCATGGTTCCAATGTCAACAGAGGTGTCCTGCAATCAGGAGACATGGCTTCAGCTTTCTGCTTGACCAAAGACTTCTGTAACTTTAGGAAATTACTTGGCACATTTTAAAAATTCTTTAAGATTTTTAAAAGATATTTAGTGTCTGGAAATCCTGATAGGCCACAGCATGATTTGAAAAAATGTAGTTCTTAATAGCTATCGAAATAATGGGTTTTAGACATTTAGGTTTCTGTCAGTTCCACTAGGAACTTGCCTGAGTCATTAGGTACCTAAGTACCCTTAAAAAATCTGGCCCATAACTGACTTGCAGAAAGACTTCCTATCTGCAAAAAAGGTAATGGGTAATAGTACTCCCTTGTGACACTGGTACAAGGAAACATGCATTAAAGATCACAGCACTGCTAGATATTAAAGCATGGGGTAGTATATCAATATGTAAGATAGATCATTAAGAAATGCCATTACGTAATATTAATGGTGCAGTCATATCTAGAAAACTACATACAGTAGCACCCAGCCCGTACCAGATATGACACTGCAGAGTTACACGTGGTTTAAAGACTGTGATAAGAAGGATTAAGTGCACTCTAAAAAAAAAAAAAACAAGGTTCGAACAGAGGTTGAAAAGAATTGAGAGAATCCCAAAGACTAAAAAAAAAACCCCAAAACCCCAAAAGAAACCTCATTATGTTAAATGAGCTCACTGTACTAGATGTACTAGATCCCCTGTATTTTTTATCAATTTTCATGCATTCACACATTAGATTAACATGGTTTAGCTCTAATTATTTTTCTCCTTTTTCTGATGCATCGTTTATCTGCCAGATATTTTTAAAGTAACAAAAATATTTTATATTAAAAAGTCAGTATCTGTATGTTGATTCGTAGAACTCGTTAAGAACTCGCCAACAAAGTTTAAGTTGACAAGCAGGTATTCTTTATTGCAGTGCTGGGAGACACAGGGGATATCTCCTCCTAATGTGTGTCTCGTCTAAGCATCAAACAGACCGTGATTATATTGTTGCTTAACATACATATTCATTACATTTCCAATAGATGTCATACATATGCATTAGTTGTCTGAGAGTTGTTTTACATAATTCCACGCCTATTTTCGCATGCGCATAACAACGTGGTAGTGGTCTTCGGTGGTCGTTTTACTTCTTCCAACGATCTTCATCACTTGCCCATTCCTTGAACCCTTGCTCTGGAAGTCTTTGAAGCGCGCAGTAGATAAATGCTTACACCAGCTTAATTAGTTTGGTAACACCACTGACATAAGTGAGTGATTTCTCCTCGTCCTTCTACTTACCAGTTAACTTCCCTACAGCACCTCCTGAACATCTGCTGGTTTCAGATACTTCTTAGCTACAGTCCTGTTCTGGTTACAATAAATTTTGTCCGAAGGTCATAAGGTTCTAAAACTGTCAGCTACAACGATTTATCTTATACAAGGATCCTTTTATGCTCTTTTAGTTGGGCTTTTTAGGTTTGGAAAGTTTTGTTGTTATGTACAAAGCCACCAAACTTAAAGTTACTTGAAACTTAATTTTCTTATTTTACAAAGGATTATATTTCATTTTGTACTTCCTTGTCTCAATGTATTTAATTTCAAGCTATAGCTTTGTCTCTGGGGGTTTTTTTGTTTATTTTTTTTTTTGGTTGTTGTTTGGGTTTTTTGGCTTTGTTTTTTGTTTTTTTTACTTTTATTTGTGCTGAATTGGTTATCCTCTTTTCTTTCTAGAAAATGAACAGATCAAAGCAACACTCTGAATGCCTGAAAATGTTCACAGAAGTAGAAACTACCTTAAGTATGATACTGATAACAATAATCTTGATAAGCAGAATGTCCACCATCTAACCAAAAATCAGACATGTCTACGCAAAAACATCTAACACTGGCAGACCAAACAATGTCTGTAAGTGGCCTTGAAAGACGTGTGAATTTAAAGTGTGGTACTGCTAATGACTGAAGATTTCGCATGGACTTAATGTACTGATGATATGATAATTGTTAATAAATTGTGTGATAGAATATAATCCAAAGTGCAATGCATGATAGAGTTAAAAAATCATAAACACTCAGAATCAGAAGATTAAAGACTATATCTAATCAATCCGTTCAGGATCAGCTGCCTCTAGAATTTGGTCTAAGAGCCTTTTTTCTCTTCTTTTTTCATCCTACCAATTCTGCTTCACATATAATACATTTGTATTTTAGTATCATTTCGTGTTCTCTCAGTGGACTTTTGGACCAGGAGTTCCTACAATAGCATCTTTGTCTGTATTTGAAAGTAAGGCTGTCCCAAATGGAGAAAACCACATCTGGTGTGTGAGTAAAGCAATTCAGTTACAAATGGGTAAGGTAAGACAGCTGTTATTAGGAAACAGAGTGAATATAACAAATAATCCCAGTCTCTAATAAATTACTCTGAAACAGAATATGATGAAGAGAAATCACTGAGAAAACGGCTTGAGTCTTAATCACCACAAAATGTTTTACCTCCAACTAATAGTATAAATGTATATGAGAGCTAACATATTGACAGAGACTAAAAAGACAAGAGCAATTAAAATCCTTATAGTCAGCATGAAAGCTTTTAGATATAGTCAACATTTACTACTAGAAAGGACTATCAGATTTTTTTATGTCTAAGCAACATTATGAAAATCCATTAAGAAAAAGATAGCTAGGCCAGAGATAATTAGAAAACCAGAACTCTGTTAAAGATGCTGTTTCTTTACTAACACCTTGAAACAGTGCCAGCGTTTACTAGCTGACACTAGTGCAGCTTTTAAACATGGTGCTCCTGATCAGTCCTAGAGAGAACTGAGAATTGTATTTTATAATAAAAATAACACATATCACTGGGCAGATCATCTGCCTGTGTGTCACATTTTCCCCTGGTTCAAGCATAGAACATTTGTGGCTTCTTTTGAATGTCAAACAATAATTATATGATCATATATTGTAAATTCTTTTTAGCAATGGAGATCTGTGCTGGGTTTGCCTGTGTTTCACTACTCGTATCTGTGAAGTCTATTTTACTGATTTTTAGCTACTGCTACGGACCTCAAACCCTGTGAAGTCTACAGTGGGCTCAATGAACTTTGGACTTGTATTTAGTACAATACTGAATTATAGTGCTGTTTATTTCAGTATTTGACAGTGCAAGGAACTGCATGTAATCCAGAAGGAGTATGGTATGTATGGTAATCTTTGTGAGATACTGTGTTTTAAAGACTTGACAGAGGATCTTCTATTTAATTATTTTTTGGTCTGTTTCCTCCCTATTAAAATGGTGAGCAAATAGTAATTAAAGCTGATTGTTATACTACTTTATTTAATAAGGCAATTAACAGTTTAATTTAAAATTGTTTCATTTTGTTTCTGTACATATTTTATGTCCTTGCTAATCTGACGTGTATATGTATGAAGCAATGGACAAGAGAGTCTGCTTCAAAGATCATTTTAACTTTTCCTCACTGCTAACACAGTGAGGTTCTGACACTTCCTGTTATAAATACTAATAACACTGGCTGGCTGAGATTATTATTTTCAGGTGCTAAACCCAGGAATATACAAGTTAATAATTATATATTTCCCTATTTTCAAAAGCTGCAGTCAGAGTGTCCTTCAGGAAACACTTTTAACATTTTCTCTTTCAGAGGCATAATGTTAATATTATATACTGCTGAAAACAGGGTCACTGTCTAAAGAAGGTTGGTTGAGATACGGCAGAACTGAGGTAGAATGGAAATCTATTTATGCTGCTGTAAAATTCCTTAGAAAGTCTTTCTCCAGCTGAAGGAAAAAAAAAAAAAAAAAAGAAGTTAAAATAGACCTCCTTCTGCTTTAACTTTGCTGGGTTGAATGATTTTGCTTTGAGATCTACAGATGGCTCCCTGAAGCTGTGATTCCCCATTACATCTCAGCATGTCTGCAGTTCAGACATTGTCAATAATGAAAGCACTTGTAACTGTACATAGTTTAGCTTTCTTTCATTATGTTCCTCTTAGAAAAATCACCTCCCATTCTCTTATCATTCATATGTCCCTCAAAGTACAAATGATTTCATACAATGCAAGCACAATACAGTAACAGGCATGAGCCAAAAAGACCTATGAACATACTAGAGTTAGGAAGCTGGCTGCTAGGGAAACTGGCCTTCATCATGACTGTGTTTTCTTGTTCTTCTCTAGTGGAGGGGAAAGCACAGGGGCTGTTGCCAAAGGCATTATAAGCCTGAGAAATCTGCTATAAATTTTAGGCAAAGTGACAATGATAGAAATTTTGAAAGCATTCTCATTTTTTTTATGCAGTTAGAAAGTGAAGAACTGCATTTTTGTTGAAAGTTTGTATCACTTTTGTCTTAACTTTTCTGACTAGCTTGGTGTAAATTGGCAAAACATAATATTGAAGTATTGCTGATGTTCTTACCATTGTGTAATTTAGCTCTTATATTCATGGAGGGAATAAAAGTAGGAAAAAAAATCTGTTATGTTATGCAACAAAACATTAATAGACGAATATGGATAGAATGGGCAAACTTCATACACACTGAAGAAAACATCCTAGGAAAATGAGAAGCATAAAGATGATAATTTGAAAATAATATGATGTTTGTATGCAAATAAGATGCTGATGATCTTCCTTTTCTTACAGTATATTCCACTAATTTGCCACAAGGCAATATAAAAAGCAATAACAGTGAGCTAGTACAGTAGGAAGCCTTTGAATGTTCAAAGGGGACATTCAATCATTTAAGATTCACAATATAACATAGTGTGAAATTGTGATAATACGGTGGGAAACAGCCTACTTAGCACAGAGGATACTCCACTCTGCATGGCTGCTTTGTGCTCTGTGGAGGAGCATCCGGCATTCCCTGCAGGTCTGCTTGCTCTGTACAGGTGAGCGACTAGGCTGGCTCACCAATGGATAAACCTCCCAGCTAAGGGGAGAAAACAATAGGAGGATACCCAAAAGAATTGCTATTGAAGTAATGTTTGCATGGAAGTAACAACTTTCAACCCAAAGGATCACAAAGTGTATTATGAACTGAAATTCAAACTGTCCTTTATCTGTCTCTATGGAGCAGTGTTTCTGGAGTCAGGCCAGAACTGTTGCTTGAACATGTTGCCCTAAATGCACACACAAGGATCATTTGGCTCTTTTTTCCTTCTTTCTCACTCCCAACAGGGAAAGTCATCCACTGTTTGTGAGAGCTCAGACTTATGCTCAGATAAAAAGAACCCCCAAACCACTTCTCAAATAAGAACAAATCAACCAACCAACCAAAAACCTACCACAAGAATTATAATGGAAACAGTAACAAAAACTGATTTTGGTGAGGCTGCTCAAGCAGTTTCAATATACCGGCATTTAAATTACATGGGGGAGGAGAAGTAGGATTTCAAAGGTAAAACAGATCATTGATTTAGTTACAGTTACTAGTAACCTACAGTACATTTTTCTTAAAAGGCAGAAACAGCAATTCCTTTTTCTTATTATTTTTGCAAATATAGAATTTAATGTCTCAAATTTGTATCTAAGTCTTTGCAATATGTAGAATGAGAGGCTCTTAGGTAAACCTTTTTTTCTTTTGTTTTTTGAAATTGGAACTTTTTTCAGGAATTGATATAAATAAGAAAAAAATAATATGCTATTACAAAGGACTGAGTTCACAGCTGGGAGTAAGTGAAAGAGGAAACAAACATGCTCATGTGTTTCTTTTGTAGTTGTGTAACAGTAATTCAAGAACCTGCTGCATCTCAGCTGAAATGCGCTGATGGATTGTAGCAAGTAAATTACTTCAGTACTTGTAACTCTGTAAGTTTGACTGTATTGTGATATTCCATGAATTACATGAATAGACACAGAGGAAGTTTCAGAAGCTAACATAGATGGTCAGCAAGTTCAGAGGAATGAGGCACTGAGTGGATGCATGGGTCTATATGGCTATGTTGATACAGGTGTTCATTTGTGGGTTTAATTTGTTGTATATTCCAGTATTTTAAATAAGATTATTCACTCCAGTGACAGCAGGGTTTCAGAGGCAAAACTTGATATATTTAGGAGCTGAAACTCAGAAATAACCCATACATTAATGCAAAATGAAAAGAAACACAATTGTGAAAGTGGAATAATCCTCAGAAAAAACAGAAATAGTTGGAAGTTTGGGTATAAATCCTTCCATACAGCTTGACCTTGAACATTAGATTTTTTGGTACTGTCTGTACTCAATTTGGACCCACCCAGCTTCTCAGTACAGTTATAAAGCAAACCACTGTTTTTTTTATTAGTATGCAGATATAAGACAATACTACTTGCTCTTTTTTTAATTTGCTGATTATGTAACTGAAAAAAAAATCTTGCAATCATAACCCTAGAAAGGGCATATAAATAGGTTTTTATGAATAATTATTCATGATTTCCATCTGTTTAAAGTAACTACAGCAGACTATATTTGACCCACTAACTTCGAGATTTCATTCTTGTTTTTCTCCAGCAAAGGACAGCAGCAATTCCCTTGAAGCCAATTCTTATACAGCTGTAAGGAACTGAAGACTTCAAAGTGCATTTTAAACTACAATGTATATCCTGATTTTTTTTGGCAATCTAGTTGTGAATTGCAAACCAAAGTACCTGAGGTTTTACTAACCCACAGATAATGAATCTGATAACAGAGAAATTGACTTATTCTGGTTTTCTCTTAATCATTACCTGCAAAAAAGCAGTTATTTGGTTTGGAACTGTGCACAGGGTATTCAACTCATATTTATTAATTTTGTATTCAAACAAGAAACTGAGCTAATGAAAATTCTACACAGAGGAGACTCCAAAATAGCAGTTAAAGCAGTTTTTGGCAACAGTAAGTCATAATAATAACCAGGCCAAAAAAGTCCCTGTACTTAACACCCAAAAAAAATAGAAATACTCGAGCTTTGAGATCACAGTAAAGAGAAACATCTGCACTGTAATAACACTGTTTTCTTAAATCAGACTTAAATTATTTCTCAAAGGGCTGTAAACACAAATTCTGCTTCTACTCAATCCAGAGATGCATCTACCCTACGAATACCTAATTTACACATAACATTATGTAAAAAGCTCTTGGTATTACACTTTTTTAAACAGACTATGCTTAGAAGTGGTTTAAGCAGACATGAGAATGTGAATAGTATCATGATTTTTTTATCTTGATCTAAACTAATGCCAAACACTACTGGCAGACAGATAAATTCTTATGAGCTTGCACTAAGTATGTTGAATTATCCTGTGTAAATCTCACAAAAATAAAGTTTTCCTATGAGCCTGTACAGAGTTTGCAAGATAGGTGGTGGAACAATCATGAGCAGAAATGTCAACACTGCTGTCTTCTTTTCATGGAGAGCAAAAATCTTCTTCTGGCTTAAAAGAGGGTGTTCCGTGGAAGTGTTGTGGCTTAATCCCAGCCAGCAAATAAGTACCACACAGCTGGTCACCCATACACCCACCCCGGGGGATGAGGAGGAGAATCAGTATGAGATAAAACCAGTGGATTGAGTTAAGAGTAGTTTAATAACCAAAATAAAGTATGATGATGATAATAATAATAAGAAGAATGAAATGGTAAATAACAAAAAAGAGAAAGAGGACTAGAATTTAAAAAAACCCAAGTGCTGCTCACCACTTGCCAACCAATACCCAGCCTGACCCCAGCAGTGATAGGCACCTCCTGGCCAATTCCCCCCACTTTATATACTGGACATGATGTGCTGTGGAATGGAATATCCCTTTAGTTAGTTTGGATCAGGAGTCCTATCTCTACTCCCTCCCAGCTACTTGTGCCACTCCTCACTGGCAGAGCATGAGAGACTGACAAGTCCTTGACTTAGGGTAAGCACTGCTTAGCAACAACTAAAACATCAGCATGTTATCAACATTATTATTCTAAAGCCAAAACACAGCATTATACCAGCTACTAGGAAGAAAATTAACTCTATCCCAGCTGAAATCAAGACAGGCAGGTAAATAATATTAGAAAAAATTATATAGGATAGGGTTTCTCCTACTTTAACAGAGCCATGTCAATAGGCATAGAGAAAAAATGGAGATATTGAACTTCAAATCATCTTTTGACGCTGGACATTTCAGTGGAGTCCCTTTGCTTCCTATCTCTTTTTTACTTAGGTGAGTGTTGCTATTTAGAATAGGACAGAGAAGAAGGAACATTCCACCAGGTTTTGGTGGAATGACGCAGCTCAACAAATTATCCTTAAACAGCCCAATAATGAGGAGTGTTCAAAATCACTTTGCTTGTATTAAAAAATAACGTAATATGCCCTCCCCTTCCCTTAATTTTATTTCTTCTTTTTCTTTCTCCCCGCTTTTTTTTCTCTTTTCCTTTTTTTTTCTTATCACATCGAAAGGCCTGAATGAATATGTGCTTAGAAAAATGTTTTACTCAACTGTATCTGAAATGTTTCCTTTTCATCCATTTATTGCAATACTGAGACTTAGTTTTCTGACTTGTCCAACTGACCAATTTTGTCCCTTTGATTTTTTTAATATCTGAGACAAATTTGAGGTTTTGCACAGCTTTACACTTTATTCACATTCTCCTCTGTACTATATATTGTACTACTACAACAAATAATGTACTTACCTTGAATAAAAAAATCTTGTAACTTTTCCAAAACTTTCTATGTAGATGTCTTCAGGCTCATACTCGTCTTGTTGTGTATATCATACTGTAATGTTTATCTAAAATGTTTCCATGAACTCTAAATTAAATTGCAGCGATCTTGATAAGGAGCTAGTTTCCTTCTGGTTTTGTTCAGTGCTAAGGAGCTCTTTCTACGTGGCAAGCACCACCAATGCCACTGTGTAATTTATCACTGAGTGCTGAGTAGTCAACACACCTAAAACAGTCCCTTTCCCCTAGCTTTTAGACGCAGTTGCATTTTAGATTAAGAAGAACTATTATTTAATAAATCTCAGAAATGCCCCTCAGAAGATTAGGAAAGGAAGTGTAGAAGGTTATTTAACATACTCTGCTTCGAGAATTTAGATAGGAGACTGTAATTATACAATTGGAATTTAGCCAGCAGATGAAGGCTAATAACAATACTCTGTGAAAAATACCATGCAATCTTTTAGGACCAGAATACTCTGTGAAAAATACCATGCAATCTTTTAGGACCAGACATGCCAGCAACATCTCATCTGAAACATGGCAGCTGCAACAGCTCAGTGTCTCTAACACTGCTTGGAATAGGAGTTCAGTTCAAATTCTAGAAAGAAAAGTGCTCCCAACACAATCATCACCATTTCCTGAAACTCCGGAAATACCTTTAAGTCTGTTTTACAGTACAAACCAATCTCATCCTACCTTAGAAGTCCCATGAAAAGCATTCTGATTCAACCCACAAAATATGGCTTTTCAGTGTAATTGGAGAAGGCAGCTCTCTTCTCCAGTGGTTAAAACTGTCATCCAGGAAAAAGGAATTCTGGATCCATTAATCACAGTAACTAAGCTTTTTAAATGTAGTCATTGTCAACATACAAGAACCTTTTGACAAGAATCCCCACCAAAGGTTAATAAAGAAAATAAGTTATCACAGGACAAATGGAAAGAAAGATCCTTTTATCAACTTAAAACTGGTTAAAGGATTAGAAGCAGAGTACAGCTTAATGATCACTTGCTTAGATGGGGAAGAATCAAAAGCATGGTTGCCACAGGATCAATTTTCCTCCAAATCTCTGTTCCCAATGGAGTAAGGAGTATGCAGTGAAATTTGCAAGACTGGAGATGATGTGAAGATCCTTTGGGTAATCAAATGATGCATCAGTATTGAGGAACACCAGAATGCCCTCACAAAATGAATGCATGTACAAATGCGTAAGTAGGTGAGTTTTAGAGATTAATATGCATATAGGAAACTCTATCTAAATGATACCTGCATGATGCTGAACTTCGAACTGAAAGTTTTCAGCTCAGAGTCATCAGTGACATTTCTCTGAAATCATCGACTTTGTGTTCCATGGCAATTAAGCCCCCTCCCCCCCCGTCCCCACATATTAAGCATGATCAGGAAGAGTAAAACAATGAGATTAACATGAAGTGTAATTTACAGCCTACAGAAAATCCTGATGTACTCGTATCTTTAGCACTGTCTGGAGTTCTAAGCGCCACTTGTAAGAAGGGCAGAGTGATGTTAAAGAAGATACAGAAATGGGCAAATAACTAGTCTTGGGACTGAAGCAGATGCTTTATAAGCAGGAATTAAAAGTCCAGGACTCTTTCTGGAGGAAGTGGCAGTTTGGAAAGAAGGTATCAGAGCAGTATATTCCTCTGTTTTCCCTCAGGATATTTTCTTTGAGCTTTGTCAGTCCTTGCTGTGGGAGCCTTGGAGAAACTGATTTCATTCTCACAGCAAACCACAAAGGCCAACAATGCTAGAAAACATCCTGTTCCAATGAAGGGCTACTGTGATTGTGTGATAGTTGCTCTGCAGGGACAGCTATGTGCCCTGGCTAGTGCACAGAGATTGTGTGGAGATGGAATAAGGCTGGTACGTTTGAATCATCCATCCTAATCAGTCTCTGCAGAGCACACGCTGTCTAGTTTTTCAGGTGTTTACAGACAAACTGGTGAAGATTTTCATGGGGGGAATGAAGAAGACACTAAGAAAAAGCTCTTCCAGAGAAAACTCAAGACTCTAAAGTCGGCAGATAATAGTGTTTCTAAATTACAAAGCCCAGATAACTACCTTTCTCTCATTATTATTATTCCATTTCATTTTCTGAAGAAGTTTTCTAAACATACTACCCTCTATTTCATTCTCCCCCCAAGTGCAGAAGATTCCAGCACAGGTGGTCAGTATTAAGATAGAGAAATGTTAATTTCTGTATTTTATGTTGGTTTGGGTTTTTTTTGCCATGTCAAGACAAAGTCACATTTCTTCTATGATAATTCCCCATTGGCACATTAAAAATGGTTGATATTATCTGTTTACTCATACCTGACCAGAAAGGTGACTCAAAGGGATTGAAAAAGTTAAGTTAAACTTTTAAGCATCACTGGCTGCTTTTACAGTTCCACAGAAAATGCTACATCTTTTTTCAAATAACTTTTTTCTCACTTTTATCTCCATAAGCGGATGTCTCGAAGAAAATGCGGCATTGCTACAGTTCAGCATTTCCAACATAAAGCTCCTTTTTTTCCTCCTTTCAAGAATTTATATAGTTAACTCCATTGTGAAAGATTAGACAGATAAAGAAGCTTTCAGCAGAATCACAATACAGGTAATTACGGGTCTGTTGGCATTTCCATTATGAACTCCATTTAGCATTAAGGGCTTAGCATTTTCCCATCATTTCAGAAAATGTCAAAATGAAGGCTGGCATGCAGATTAGCTGCCTGGATGTAAATTTGTTTACACAAAATATTTAAATCTTCTCAGCTGTTTTTGATTTAGAGATCAGCCAGAAACTTTAAGCTCTTAGGGTTTCTCATGTGCTTCTGCCAACTTTTGGACCAAATCACAGTTTAAAAATATTACTGGTTAATAAACTGTTGATTCATTGTCTTCAAAAGTTTTGAAATTATTTAGACTTTAAAATGGATTTTAGAATTTCTGCTCATCTTGCAACTCTAGCCTTTCTCCTGCCATCTTCGTAAATGAATGATGAGTTACAATAGGATTCAAAAGCCATAATAAAACCTGATAGCAATCTTAAAATCTGAAACATCTTTTTAGACTCACTTAACTATCATCATAAACCAGTGACCAAAGCCTGTAAGCTTTTTGAGAGTGTCAATTACTTAGCTCACTAGCTCTAGTACCATCTTAGGGTTCTGGCCTAAAACAAGCTGATGGGAGTTCAACTGTTACAGTTTTTCTGCTTCATCAGTTTAGTCCATGCATGGTATGAACAGTTTCGTAGCTGTCACATCCTAAATAATTTACCTGTATTGAAAGCAAGTATTTTGCTTGTTACAGCAATCTGTTCTGTTCTGCTGAAAGTCAATGACAAATCTTTTCATTTCAGTGGGGACAAGCTCCAAAATAATCTACTGTTTAATACTTCAGTAAGGTTATAATTGAATAGATGATCACTCTTGTTCAAAAATATGCTTCTCACTTCAGAAGAAGCTTTGAATGGAAAGATTTACAGACACCAAGCAACATGAAGTAGAAATAGTGTTAGAAACATTAATTGAGCCATCAATAGAAATGAGATAGGAAAAATACTGTTAAGTCAGGTAGCAAACAAACAGAAAAGATGATAAGATTCTAAAATACAGATATTCAAGTAGATAGTGGGTATATATAAAATCCTGGTAAGACATGGGCAAACAGGAAAAATCAATGATGCAGCTTCTCAAAAAATGCACAGTCATCCAAATGCGCCAGACAAAGAATAGGAAGCTAGCCCCAGGCGGTCTGTGAATTAAAAGCACAAAAAAAGTGTGGTACAAAAGCAATAGTGAAAATAAATGTTGTGCAAATGAAGCATGGAGGAAGCAAATGAGGAGAAAACAATCCATCAACTAAATATATCCAAATAATTTTGGCCAGAGGATGTTCACCTACAGACCACTGTGTCCTGGCTAAAAAAATGCAAAAAAAACCCAACAACCAGACCCAAACCTAAACTTTTAAGAATTAAGAATATGCTCTTTGGAAAACATTAAAACACAGCTAAATCTTCAGAAGTACCTGCAAATTCTTCAATGATGATTCAGTACTCATTGTACTGTGCTCTACATTTTTTAATAAATGGTCCATTTTTCTTACAATTACCTCAGACTTGCCCTAAATACTAGCAGGAAATTCTTGTATTCTTAATAATTACAGAGATTCTGCTGAGGAAGTTCTCTGCTTAGCTGGTATCTGTGGTGCACTCTGAGATTGACTCAACTGTCAATGGATTTCAAAGAGGTGACTAGTACAAGAAGCCCCATAGGGAGCAATTTGGAACAGTACCTTTCACAAGTCAGATAGTAAACTCTCCTGATCTCATTGAAATGCTCAAAGTCAATCTTGGAATAAGTGAGTAACAGAATACCAACAAATCTGGCCCTGTTTTAACCTAGTTGATTCTTTTTTTTTTTTTTTTTTCCCTTTTCTATGGTGCCTTTTTTTAAAAAAATAAGAATAAAAATTCATATACAGTATTCTGTAGAATCCAGAGTCCTGACTTACCTGTTTTAGTCATCCAAGAATGATGATATCACTAAAGGATACAGCAGTAATATTAGATCTGTAAAATTTCACTTTCCATGTCACACCAACAGTATACACTGGAGCTTGAAAAACAGAGAAGATGCAACTTGGATTTCCAAAATTATAGAATGGTTAGAGTTGGAAGGGACCTTAAAGATCATCTAGTTCCAATGCCATTTACGAAGTATCTATGTAGAGTATCCATTACATTCAAATGTAATCTGATTCTATAGTATTTACTTGTATGCAACGAGTAACTTACCTTTAAGTTACTATTAGGTTTTGACCTTTTTTAATGTGTTTTGAAGTTTCTTTGTTTAGGGTGAAAGGGTATTATTTGGTTAGCAAAAAATAATCATGTAGACAGGCACAACAGACTGAAGAATGAAAACAAACACAACTGAAACTCCACTCTTCCAATCTTGCTTTCTTGCAGATGATTTAAACCTAAAGAACATCTTGGAAAAAGTTTGTAAGTCTAATCTATGACTGTGAGGCTGGGAGTATATTTCATTTCCTAACAGATTACCCTTACACATTTATTACTCTGGGCCACAAGAGGACTTTACAAATTACATGGAAACTGAAAAGAACTTTCTATATTTTACTGCAGCTTTATGTTTTTTGGGACTTCTCCAGTGGTACTTGTGGAGTGGGAAGACAGTTTGGGAAAGGAGCCCAGAAGTGCAGAGGAGGCTGGATAAACTGGGAAAAATTACAGAAGCTAGCTGACGAGCTAGAAATTGACTGTAGTAAAAATATATAGATAGAGTTTAGGAGAATGGTGGGGTTTTTTTATGGGTAGCTTAATTTAAAACTAGCTGAAATTAGCGTAGAAACTCATACAAATTTAAATGACCTACAACTGTAGTACTAGAGAGATTTAGGAATTGTTGAAGCATATCCTTAAGAAAGTTATGGAGGCAGGCATGCAGGAGTCACCATCGCTGTTGAACTCGTTCTGTATTAAACATTGATTCTGTTGCTCATTGATATTTTAGATAAAGAGCTTTCAGAAGCATAAATTTGTCAGGATGTTTACATAAAATAACTGTGTCTTACATTATTGATTGGTGCAACTCCCTACTGCTGACAATGACAATGCCAATAAAATATAGCTCACCTATTTGCCAGGGGAAAATTGTTATCCTTGCATGAGAAGATAGGGGAGGTTCTGTTGGCACTGTACCCTCTATGAAAAACACAGAAATGCCATTGCTAGTCTAGTGTCTATGCCATTTTTCTTTCCACAGAAAGGGCTGAAAATTAAACTTTCTCAAGAGTGCTGAAGTGCTTGAATAAAAAATTGGGACACCGCAGAAATATAACATTCACATTCTTACAAGATGTCTGTAATTGCTGTAAGGAGAATATGATTGCATTTAGGATATATGAAAGCTCATTAAATAGAATCTATAAAAACCTCTAAAGAAATACTCTCCCAAATGTCAGAGGTATTTTATTTTCCCAGGAAGGAGTTGCCAAGATTGAAATAAGGGTAAAGAGGTGATACTATCAAAGTCTCTGAAGCTAATAACTATGTGAATTATGTGAGAGAAATGATTGGCCCCCTTCAAAAGAGCTTGCAGAAAGGAGCAACTATTGAGAAGAATTCTGAATGAAAGTGGTAGAATAGTGCTGAATAGTAATGTGGAAAGGATGTTGTTTGTATTTATTTTTGAGTTGAAAATCACACCAAGAAACTGAGGACCGAGCAGTCAGTTCCCCTCTTTCAGGTGTACGAAGACATTTTTCAAGCCTATCAAATGCAAATATTTTGTTATCTCAATTCCAGGAAGATCTTTCAGTGCTTTTAAATGAACAGATTTCATATTTAATAAATAATGTGAATGCTGTGGAAATTTTAGCCATTTTAGCAGTAGTCTTATGAGGGAAGTACTGTTGCCATGAGTACTGCTAAAACATTCACTTGGTAAAGTACAATTTGTATCATGTTACTTGAATATGCCAGGATGATGAAAATTCTCTAATCAGATAAGCACTTTCATGTACAGTATATTGATGTAAAGGTTTTGGAGAAAACGCCTTGCCCCTTCATTCTGAAATATAAATGATATGTATTTCTTCACTTGTGGTCACTAAACTGCCATGTCATGCAATTACCATTGCTAAAATAAGGAGCAGTAGCCATGTGGTTAAAGTGTCAGCATCTATGTGTTCAAGGAAAAACACATAAGATGAGCATGGCCATGAATTAAGCATAGGTTCTTGACAGAGCATACAGCTATAGATGCTTGCTACCAGAAGTGTTGGTATGCATTGCCAACAGAATCATAAACAACTTACTTCTGTAATCTTTAGATTTTATAATGCAATGTGAGTTTTCCAAAGAGCACTTCTATTGAAAATTTCTAGTGTACTGTGAAATGCATGCCTTCTGTTATAATTTATATTGCTGAGTCAAATGAAATATATGTACAGAAAACTGTAACTCAAAACTCAGTATGAAAAGAAGCAAAGGCAAATCTACTCAGAAGTAGCTCTGGACTCTTCTGTTGCTTTCAATGGGCTTAATAACAGGCAGTTTAGAAGCTCATTTTATACTCTGTTTTATAACTTCCATTCACCTTTGGATCAAAGCTGATATAGTGATGCAAAAATGCAACTTTAGTGTATACTTTTAAAAGATTAGTTTTAATTAAACTAAACTTCGATCCCCAAAGAAAATTGCACAGCAATCAAGAAAGCTAACTAATGTAGAAAGTAAAGTTTCCCTTCTGGGTCAGATTAAATAGCAGAGGGAAGGTTTTGTAACTCAAGTAGTTCCATCTCAATGCTATGATGAAACAAAAAGAGTATCTGTACTCTGCATTTATGTAGCTCATTTTAGCAAAGGATTCTAAACTACAGTTGCAGATACTCACTTGCTGGGTATGGAAACAGTTCTGTAAGAAGATAATGATCACAGAGGGATCATTTTAACTGCTACTGAAATACAGCCACCTCTAAGATGTGATATGTCAGCCCCTTTAAATGATAATACCAGTATTAAAATAAAAAATAAAATAGCACAGAAATATTTTTTCTACATTTAAAAGGTGATTAGAGGTTTTCATTCTACTAAAAAGTTTTATAGAAACAATATTTCAAAAAAAATCTCTAAATCTGTGGGAGTAAATAATTGTGTCAGTTAATTTTTAATGTACTAGGATCAGTTTTTATTAGTATTTTAGAAACAGGTGGTTTTTCTTTTCATCAAGCTTTCTTCCTAACATTTGTTAGCTATCACTACTCACACTCTTGTTTTGTTAGTGGAATCAGTTATAAATTATAGAACTTCCTTCTGAGACTGGAAATACACAATAAATTACATCATGAGGCAATGGATGACTTAGGAAACTCATTTCAAATGTTTCAAGCTGTTACCTGTGTCTTTGCAAGATAACAACGAAGGCTGTTCTATTTCTTCGTAACATAATCCAATATATGGAATTAATTCCTGTATGTGCTTATTATGTATGTGTGTGTACACATATGTGCAAATGAAATTCTATGAGAATGAAATCAAACAAGTTACAACGCATAAAGATAGAAAGCTAGTAAGATACGTAAATATGGGAAAGACAAAACAGAATTCAAGGTCGGAATCTCTGTAAGTCGAGTAATTACTCAGTCATTTCTGCCTCAAGCCTCCAGATTCCTTCAGTCCTATTGCAAAAATAATGTGTTATTTACATGCCTTGGGAAGTAAGAATTCACCACCCTGTGAATCCTTCTGCCATTAAGTTACTTCTTGTTATTCATCTTATTTCTGTGATTCAATGTGAGTATGATACATGGCACTATGATCCATTTTGTACAATCCAAAGGAAAATGGCAGTGTGTCTCTCTATGCCCATGCTGGTTGCATCCCATCTTACTCTGACAATCCAGTTCTATGAAAGTACCAGTCCTGGTGGAATCCCTTATATGCCATTCCCCAATACTTTCAGGTTCTCTCTATAAGTAACATTGTTCCTGAATCTATAAACTTATCCATCTAACACTTCAGACACTGAGAAAGAGATGATGAATTTCCACCGTTTCCTTCTTTGTCATTTACAACAGTATTCAGCACTTGTGATGCTGGAATTATGGAGCCATAGTAAATCTTATGTAGTATGTAAGAACAAGCCAGTGAGACCATGAATGCAGCTCTGGAAAATAAAACAACTGAATGTAAATATCTACAAAAACCTGGTATGTCTCCGTGTGTGTGTATGTATATTTTTAAAAAATCTTCCTCACAGTCTGATAGCCTTGTCTATTCCATTTCCCAGAAGAAATGCTGGATGTTGGGAAGGAGATACTCAACAACTAACACCACAGCCTCTTTCTTTAAGACACAGCTGAGATCCTATACAGTACACATTATGCACCTTTCTATTTAGGTCCAAGATAATTGCCATATATTGTCCTTGAATTTTCAATAAATTCAAAGATTCTCTCTTTTTGTAAAGAAATCATACAATTTCACTGAGAAGGAAGCATCTTCCATGGAGTTGTTTGAAAGACATGTGTTTAAAGCTCGTAAGAGTTCTGGAATTTTGCGATAAACCTTAGCATGAAAATTATTCAATCAAAATGGTTTTGTAGCCTTTTAATAACCACTTCTATCATATGCCTCTCTGATTTGTTTCTTAAATATCGCTTCTTCAAATATCTTATGTAATAAAAACTGCCTTAAAATTAAAGTAGTCTAAGAAAAAAAAAACAACTTAGACCAAACTGTTTGTTCTCTTACTGTTCTTTCCTGAATGATTGCTTTGGAGTAACTGGAAAACTAATTTCCCATGAAGGCTTTGCTCTATCTTTTCAACTTTAACTATTATGTCCAGAAATACAAGCTGAATGATACTTATCAGCAAGAAGTTGAGTCTGAGATGTCACAAGCCCATTGAATCAGAATTGAAATTTTCTACCAGTGAAGAAGGAAAAAAAAAACCAAACCCAAAACAAAAAACCAACCAAACAAAACCAACAAGCAAAAATACCCAACAATTTTTGCAGCAGATTGTAAAGTCTTTCTTATTACTACCAGTTCCAATTTATTGAATTCTGTAGAATTAATTATTTTATAGATTTTTTCTTTTGATTTATACTGTATTTCTCCCAGCATTATAACAATGGACTCACTCGGCCTTGTTTCAGAGGTGCTAACTAGTTCCCCAGGCTCTTACTGAAGACAGGTAAAATTGGAAATGCTCAAAAACCTCACAAAATCAGACAGTGTCCAAGACACTTCTTTTTATAAAAGGAGAGATACAAGCTTATGCTATCCTTCATAACCTTTTTTCTGAAAGGGTGTTACAATCATGCAAATTGAGCCATCCCCATAGGATATTTCAAAATATTTTTGAAATTTCTCTGAACAATTCTGTGCTTTTGTCTATACTAGATTCAACGGTCACAAATCTCAAATTTTTGGGGTTGACCTATGTAGCACATTAACAACACTGGGTTGTTGCCAATTTTATTACAAGCTTTCATACTACTCAGTGCTTTCAGCCAGATGCAGAGTGTGAAGGATGTAGGTTGTATGGGAAGGGAAGCAGGAGGACAAAGAACAGAAAAACGAGTGAAGCACAGGCCAGTCCATGCCTCTTAAAACACGGTGTTCCAAAAGCAGCCTCTAGCTCAAAAGATGCAAAACTGCTGGCTGCTGAAATCCAGGATAACGTGCTAGTCAATCTGTACACATACTTCTCGTATCTTTCCCCAGACTGCTGCTAATAATCACTGTTGGACATAAAGGGCACTAAGCTAGATGGGTAACTGATCCTATTTGACTTGTTCCACAAAAAAAAAAAAAAACCAAAACAAAAACCCAAAACGAACCAAAAATTCCCACAAGCAAACAAGCAAAATACCAGGTAGATTACAAGTTGCTGCTGTTTATTGCACGGGAGTTTTGGAAAAGGATTTGGGATTTGAAAACACATCCACGCAATTCTTTAGGTCTTGTGGGATGGTGTTTCCAAGTCAAAATGTTGGTAACAGAGTTGCCGACAGAACATGTACCCTCTTCAGCCTGTGGGTTGCTGGCACTCCCCCAGCCTGCTCTTTCTACGAAGGGGCTCGCCGTGAGCAGGGGGCTATTTCTGTCCCTAGTGCTGTCTCAGACTTGCAATCAAAAGACTTGAAGGAGTCCCAGTGCCAAAGTAAGCAAAGGCAAGCGACGGAAGACTGTATTAAGAAAGACTCTGTGGAGGTGCGGCTGCTGAGGCTGGTGCCGGTGCCGGGCGCGGTG
>NW_009929628.1:25926-28290 GCF_000696875.1 Nestor notabilis | reverse complement strand
CCGTTTCTCAGCAACGGGTGTCCTCACGGCTCCGGGGCACGCCTCAGGGCGCTGGGAGGTGCGCGGGGGCCGGATGCGAGGGGCAGTGGTCCTGTGGGAACGGAATCACAGCACTGCGTTTGTGTAATCTGCTCCGCCGTGCGGATGGAAGGACTTGGGCGTGTTGGTCCGTGAGGAAACTGAACATGAGCCGGCTTCAGTGTGCCCTCGAAGCCCTGAAACCAACCATGTGCTGGGCTGCATCAAAAGAAGGAGGTGATCCTGCCCCTATACTCTGCTCTTGTGAGACCTCACTTGGAGTATTGTGTACAGTTCTGGTGTCCTCAACGTAAAAAGGACATGGAGCTGTTGGAGCAAGTCCAGAGGAGGCCACAAGGATGATTAGAGGACTGATTCAGTCCTGGTTCAGCCGTATTCAAACATAACCTGTTTTACTGAGCAAATATCTTCTCAGTCTCACATGCCTAAAGACAATCTTTTGTGATTTTGTCTACCGATGGGTAATTTAGCCAGCCTCGAGACCCTTGAATCTGATTAAGACTAGTAGACAATGTTACGAGAGTAGAAAGATAGTTAGGTTTTTGCTTTGAATTTTTTAAACATTAATGAAGAACCCACTTGACTTCTGAGAAAGAATTCCCTGTTCTTTTTTGTAGTAAGGGTCTTTTTCTTCCAAAGATTTCAGATACTTGTTGAATAAAGATGAAAAGAAGGTAGGCCTCTAGGGTAGTCACTGCAGTGTAGTGTAGATATATGCAAACTATTTTGAAAATAAAATGGTTAATTTCATTTAGAAAGTGCAATTATTAATAGAATATGAAAAGCTTTTAAATTATATTAGCACTTGCAATTAAAAGACAAATTAACAACTATATTTCTACGAGGCTGCAGATGCTGTTCCTCTCCTCTCTTCCGTAGCCTAATTTCTGGTTCTGCACACATTCCTCCTCTCAGCTCCGTATGTGATTTCGTCTGCTCCATTCTTACCTGGCCTGATGTAGGTCCTACTTCTAACTCCATAAGCAGAGAGGCTAAGTCCTAAAAGTATCAAAAGGAGACAAAATTAAAAAAATTAAAAAAAAAAAAAAAATCAGGAAAATTATTGTAGTTGTATTTCTGCACATTCTGTCAATCCTGGGCCTACTGTCTTTCATCCTCTCCCCTTTGCTCCTACATTTTAAATCATACACATTAAATCTATAGCTCCATGCTAAACTAAAGCTGAACAACATGAGTATTTTAAACCAGTGGTTTGGACAACGGTGGCATTGAAGAATTGTTTCAGATCTTACTGCAGAATTGCCTCCTGACAAACTCAGCAAGCACATGTACACATGCTGAGTTCTGTGGTGCAACAACACTGCGACACCTACCAAGCAGACAACTTCATGGCTCAACTAGCTGAAACTATAGCAGCTGTCTAGTAAACATACCTGAAAACTTCGGTTTACTACCCTGGGTCTGTCTTCTCTGACATGACTCATTTTCTGTAAGTTCATGCTTTGATTTCATCTGGCTGCCCAACTACCAGAGAATTTTCAACTTTCTACCAATCGTAACTACTACTGCGAACCTAGAAATACTAGAGGATTTGCTTCTTAAATTACAAGCTCTTGACCTGTTTGTTTAAGATTGAGGTTTCAAGAATCTTTCTCTTTTTGTTTTTCTGTTTGCTGTAGCTCTTCTAGTGCACTGCCAGTCTATAATGCAGTCAGCACATTTTCATATTTTTGAATGCTTCTTGTCTACCTTTATCTAATTAATTTGTTTATGGCTCATTGCCCCAAGTTCCTCGATGTGTCATGCAGGTTATCTGCTTTATACTGGTGATACACATGTTGAAAAACCTTGACGTTTTTCCTAGAGGATAGATACTGTAGCATTATGTTACTTCAAGAACGATAACAACTTTAAATTAAATTACATGCCTGGAAGAGAAATATAAATGTAGGAAAGAGAGAGAAGGAAAGTTTCTCATTAGCAGTCCGTCAAAATGGCGAAGTAAAATGCAAATCATTGCAAAATCCAATATAAAAAAATCTCCTGGATATACTAAAGAATTCTATTATATACAAGTCAGTAATACAGAGAAGTTATTATAGAGGTATACTCAGAATAAAAGATTGCAAAGAGATGTCTGTAAGGGCTAAAAATAATAAATAGAGAAAAAATTCCTCAGTAATCTCAGGGTTTTGACCAACAATATGGTTCCTTTATCCCCAACAAGGGCATATTAATTCCTTCCTGTTGAGTTAGATTTGCTGTAGTTTCTTGATGAGTTAGCCATGAATAAGTACCTCTTTCTAAAACGTTGTACATCTTTGGGGGGAAAAAAAATGCAGATTACCATTTTACTCATTCTTT
>NW_009929628.1:312-25895 GCF_000696875.1 Nestor notabilis | reverse complement strand
TATTTTCTATCAGTATTACTGTAAAGAAATACAGTCAAAAGTTTAAATAATTACACAAACTGCACACTATAGGACTGGAGCTTTAGTGTCAGAAACAGAATGCTGTTACTACCACTGTTATTAAAATTACTCAGGTTCTTCTGTTACATATCTATATGATAACATCATAAAGCTCTGTCATGCTAAAGCAATGCAGCAAAGAGCATGTGAGTACAGAGCTGAGCAAACAGCTGAACTGTCTTTTCACTTCTGCCATACATATTCTACTTACGCAAAGGTCTCTTTGCCTGAGTATTTCTATCTATAATGACAAGACCAGTACTTTCCTTGAGGGATGTTGGATGGTGTAGATTGTTAATATTTATAAAGCATTTTCAAATTGTTGTATCATAAAGGTAAAAAAAATGAAAATAATATGCAGAATAAGGATATTTTAGTTATTCTGTCATTGATTATAGGAGTCTAATTTTCATATTCTTTTTACAGATTTTCATCTTTGCTTACTGTTTTTCTCTTCTCTATCCTTCTTCTCCCACTCCTATTTTGTACTTCATTTCAATGTCTGTTGCTATGACAACGCCACGATCTGACTAGTGCTGCCTTCAGACCCCTTTCAAATCTACACCATGCTATTTAGAACTACGCATTTTATGTTTAAGGTGTCTGGAGATTTCCTTAGAATAACCTGACAGGGTTTTCCCAATCATAAGCTATGGTGCAGATATGCATTCCTAAATCCTGGTACCTGCCACTGCTTTTCTATCCCTGTACACATTACTTTGAACAATTGCCTCTCTAGGGCATGGAGGCTAAATAGAAGATGGTAGGATTAACAAAAGGAGTAATATTTGTCAGTCTTTCCATATATATGTATATACACACATATATATTTATATATGCATACAAACAGGCGGGCACATGTGCATATGCGCATACACATTTGTTTTTCAGCTGTGCGCAAGCTGGAATCTGCCATAGGACTTCTTAGGGAAGTAACAAAACCCAGCAAGTTCTGTTTAATTTTAAAATAATGAATTAAAACTTAGCAGAGTTTTAGAAAAGAAAGATTAGTAATGATGTGAGGGTATTCAAGTTGTGGGTTCATTCTTAAAAGGAGATACTGATCCTTGCTAATGCCTGAATATAAAATACGAGTGCGTAATGGAGGAGCCACTCAGAATCCAAAGCCAAGGACAAGCAGTCAAATCCTTGATACCTAAGACTATTTAAATTCCTGATAAATTTACTGCCATTATCATTAATTACAGTCACAGGCTGCAACCCAATAGATGGTCACAGGTACCCTGCTCAAGTACTGGAACAGATGTACTGTAATCTAGATATGGGATCTAAAGTATGGACTGCATCAACTAGTGATAAGAAAGGAGACAGAAGTCCCATAGATATAAGTACCTTAGCACTTAGGCCTATTCAGAAAAAATGACAGTGATTATGCAAAGAATTTACAAACACTTGCCTCCCATTCCTAATATCGTAAGCCCTGGTTTTACCCTGTACATCAGGTGGTGTTACAGACTGACACGCTGTTTTCATTTTCCTACCTCTAACTGTATGGAGCAAGTATTGTTAATCTATAATATTGTATTTCTGACTAGTAAAAAAAAAAAAAATTTTTCTTTGAAAATTGGTTTGAAATTCCCCTTCAGATGCTGACTGATGGTCTAGTTATTGCTCTTAAGCTTGAGGAATAGCAGTGTCTCAGCTAAATGTCTCTTCTTGAAAGTCATGGGATTTATACCTTGCTGCTTACTTAACAGGATTGGAGAAAGGTGTGAATGTTTACAATGCACACAATACAGAAGCCACTTTAAGAGAGTTCAACAGTGTTAAAGCAAATTTATTTTCCAGCTACAGTAAAGTGTGACAGTTGCATGTTGGTCTAACTAGGTAAAAGCAGGCTGAACCTTCTATTGATATTTTATCTTGGACTGTACATTCATGATGTGAAATACAATACCTTAAGTCAGGATTGCTCTCTCTGCCACCCTTCCACAGCCATGTATTCCCCTCCTCCATCTTCAGCGTGCTGTTCCCTCCCTTCTGCCCTGAGAAATTTCTATGCAGTGGATCTGCGAAGTAGATATGGGAGATGGCCCAGCTTAAAAAATAGTCTTGCTATTATTTTTAAATATATATAATTTCTTCATACAAGTCTTGTTATGTTTTTTAAACCAAATGTGTTCCCTGATTAACACACAGCCATCACAACTCAGCTACAGAAGTCTAGGTATGCTTATCAGGGAAGGAGCAGGAGCATGGCAATGCCTCGGTCTTCTATTGTTATTAAAGAGTACAATTCCTGAAGCAGCAGCTGAGATTACCTCTTTCCCATCCCTAGCCTTCCAAGTCTGGGATAGGAAATCTATCCCTTTTTCTGTGTCACTGCCTTATCTACTCTGAGAAGCAGACAGTAGTGTAAGGCACATGCTAAACTACTTCGTATGTTTAAATAAATGATGGCCTTCCCTGATCATACATTTGTATGAAACTGTTGTCAGTGTAATTAAAAAAAAAAAAAAAAAAAAACAAAAAAAAAAAAAAAAAAAAAAAACAACAAAAAAAAAAAAAACACGAAAACACCTTCAGGACAAATTCCAGCTTAAGGTATTCCTGCCTCTCTGCCACAACACATGTTCCTTCTCCTGTGCTGCATTATGCTACTATGCTAGATTATGCTGACACAACTGTTAGTTGGGTTACATTGTGAACAAAATTGATAAGCCTAAATAAAATTCTGCAAGCAAACAAAAAATCTTTAAGACAGGACTTGTTAATCCATGATCTAGAAGTTGAGCCTTCACCTTGAGACATTAGCATGTTTTTCAGAACAGGTTCATGATTTAATCCCTCCCCCTGCTATGGTGAAGGACAGTAGTCTTTCTAAAATGTAAGCAGCAGCAGAAGATAAAGGTCAACATCTTGATTAACTTGAAAATCCCCAAGAAGACAGAAAACAGAAGGGAGAATTTATAAGGCTATATATTTCTTAGGTGTTCTTTCTTTAAGGAAAACCTTTCAGGATGAAGAAGTTTGTATAAACAATCCCGTAACTGGTTAAGTGGTTAAGCACCTTTATAGGTGAATTATAAAGAGGTGTTTCTCAGAGTTAGTGTACCAATAGATATAACTCTTCATCTGAATCTCTCCCTAGGCCTATCAAACAAGTTGCACACACCTAGCTTGTGGATTTAAATTACTCTACTTCTATTTTAACCTTTGTCGGGCGCCAAGGGTAATTTCAGTATTAAAACCTGTATAAATCTTTTCTTCACTTTCTTATTTCCATACTTCACATATTATTTTCTGAGTGGCATGTGAGTTGCCCCATATTTTAAAATTTTGGTTTTGCTGCCTAGATAGAGCTCAAGGAAACAGCAAAAAAAAAAACCTGTTCGGATGTCAGAAACATCTTATTAAAATCCCGTCTTTTCATGACGGAACTGTCCTGTCTGGAACTATTTTTTGGCACCTATTAGTGAGAGTACCTGGAGGGACAACATGTCATTGCAAACTACAGAGCAGGAGAATTTAGGAAGAGACAACACTGGAGCTCCCAAGGCAGAAAATGGCAATTTTGTTGTTATTTACAGTGAAGGTTTTATGGAGAGACATAGGAATTTTCTTTAGAATGTATCTAAAATGGAATTTCTTCTTATCAGAAACTGCTTTAGACTTCTGGAGCTGAGTCCCCTGGGATACTTTACACATCATTAGTCTTCTTGAAACAGAGTATATTTCACAAATAAAGCTGTCTTTTAAGTGTTACATGGCACAGCAATAATAACTGGGTACAGAGAGCTACCTGCCACACAGTTTCTGCTTCTCAGAGTCAATCCCAAAACTCTTTCAACTGTATAAGAGCTACATACCCTTTCCTGGAAAGTCCAGCTATTCAGGTCTTGGAATAAGCATACATAGCAAGTATATTCTCTCAGAAAGTGAATTGGGGGGAAAAAGAAAGAGAAGGAGAGAGGGGGATAGAGAGAAAGGGGATCAATAGCTTTCCCAGATTTTAATACAAACTCTTCTACTACTACATGCAACTGGCAAAAAATCACAGCATGTTGGTTATCTCACAGCCCTGGAAATCAAGCTGGTGCTCCCAGTGTATCTAACATGTTGTGCCACTGGATATTCAACAAGTATTTAGCAGATTGTACAACGTTTATGCAGTTTATTAGATAGCCCCTGGCAGGCCTACACAATCTGTTAAGGATGAGTGAGTACATGCACACTTTTTTGTGAGACCTTTGGTAAGTGAATCACACTGAAAGCAGCAGTAGCATTTGCAAAGAAGAGCTTGATGCAACAGCAGTCATTATTCCATATAGTGGGAAGTTTTTCGTGTAAGGAACTGTTACCCTGCATGATGAAGCCAATGCATATTGACATCGATGGAGTGGGAGCACATTCAACAGCCAGCACTGTGAATTCCACAGCTTGCAGCAAACCAAATGAAAAACAGTCAGATATCCATCTTCCGGCTTTGAACACCTGCAGGTGAAGCTGTAACAAATTGATAAGTGTTTTTTACTTTTTTGCCCTTGTCTAATCAGCTGCAGTAAATCAGTCGTGCCCTCTAGAATTCAAAGCAGGATAATAGAAGCTTCTGACTTGATTCAGTTTCATTATTCCAATATGAAAGTCAGCAAAAGGTGTTTTAAAGGAAAAGTTAATCAGAATAATTTGCTTTGTTTCATAAATGTTAACCTCATCTCTATTTTAGTCATATTGTATGTAATAAGTAGCGTCCCTTGTAAAACAAAAGATTTTCCTCTGCTCTAATAGATATTCTAGGATACCATTTTAGTAGAAACTGCACTAAAATTGTTGATGTAAGTACAGAAAATAAAATGTTGGTAGCTTAACAGCATTCCTTACTGTTAAATATCAAATTACAGAAATTGCTTGGCTAGTTTATATTAAATATCTGGAATGATGTTTGCACTTAGCTAAAAATAAGCTTTTTCAACTGTGCAAAACAATGTTTTGATCTAATTTATTATGATCCTTTTAGATGATTGGGCTAGCATATTTGAAGACATTCTGGTTTTTTGTTTGTCTCTTTTTATAAGAAAATATATAAATGAATGTAGCAAAACTGGTCTTGCTGCGTTATGGCGAGTTTACTTGTTGCGGAAGACTAAGTATTCTTCAGATACTTAGATCTTCAAATAAGGTATATAATCCAGTGGAAGCTGGGCCTGTCTAGTCTAGAGAAGAGAAGTCTGAGAGGGGATCTCAAAGGTAGGTGCCTGGAGGATGGTGACAGACTCTTTTCAGTGGTGCCCAGCGACAGCACAAGAAACAATGGCCGTATACTAAACCACAAGAAGTTCCAAGTCCACATGAGGAAGAACTTCTTTACATTGAGGGTGGCAGAGGACTGAACAGGCTGCCCAGGGGAGTTGTGGAAACCCGCCTGAACACATTCCTGTGTAACCTGCTCCAGGTGGCACTTGCCTTGGCAGGGGTTGGACCAAATAATCTCCAGAGGTCCGTTCCAACTCAATGATTCTGTGATTTTGTGATACTGTGATTTACATTGGCACCTTTTCTACAGATGACCAAAATAAATATTAGTAAGCGTCAATGTCTCACATTGTTATTCTGTCTCAGTTCAAGCAAGACATGGCAGCATTGTTATCTTGAACCCCCTCTATAATAATTAGGAGAACTGTGAACCCCACAAGTACTTGTAACCCTGTGACCAGGTTTGATACCTCATTCCCAGGCACCTATATTTAAGCATTTGAACTGTGAGTGCAGAGAACCAGCCACCTCAAAATGTAATCAAGACTAGGCAAGTCTAAACACAAGAACAGGTTGTGTTTAGACTAGGCAGATTTAAACACAAGAACCCTGACAGCGAGGGTCAGCTGCTTCCTAAGAGCCAGTGTCTCCCAGGAAGTCAAGGGGACCCCAGGGCTGGCAAGGCAGGGACCTCACCAGCCATCTCACAAAACTGAGGGTGGGATAGGTCCAAGATCAAACCAAGGAAATCAGCCCACAGGTCAGCATTGGTAAGGACTATAGGCAGATGTGGCTGGAGACCAGCACTCTTAGGTAGAGAACAAAGGCCTAGAGGTGAGCTTAAACACAGTCCCTGTGCCCATGGGGAGAGTGGCAGTCTATTACATGGGTGAGGGTCCCATAAGAGGTTGATTATAGTCACCAAGGCTTATTAGTGCCCTACCAGGAGATTATCAAAAAGGAGATGGTGGCCTTTTGCTTGACTTGCAGAAGTGTTTGTCAACATTTCTTGTACATGGTGTCCAAAACTGGATGCAACAGTATTCCAGATGTGCTCCAACAAGTGTTGCATAAGGCAGGATAATCACTTCCCTTAATCTGTGCTAGTTTTAGTACAGACAAGGATGCTGTTGGCCTTCCTTGCTGCCATGGCACACAGCTGACTCATACTTACCTCGCTGTACACCAGGACCTCCAGCTTTTTCCAGCAGAGCTGCTCCCAATTTGTTAGATCTTGCATCTGTAACATCTTAATCAGGATACAAGAATATTGCAGGGGGGAGGGTGTTCCAGACTTGCAATATAGTCAGTGAATGAAGCTGCAAACCACAAAGGTAAAAAGTAGTTAAAAAATTAATGGGTAAGATAAATGTTGGTTACAGGAGTTGAATTCTGTCCCTGCCTTTGCTGTGCAGACCTGGTATTGTGTTTGCATATCAGTAGCAGTTCTGGGAATCGTGAACTTGTTATTTCATAGAATCATAGAAGGGTTTGGGTTGGAAGAGACCTTCTAAGGGTCATCTAGTTCAATCCCTGCAGTAAGTGGGAATACATTCAACCAGATCAGGTTACTCAGACTGCTTGCCAACCAGACCTTGAGTGTTTCCAGGGATGGGGCATCTACCACTTTTCTGGGTAATTTGTCCAATGTTTCACCACCCCCATCATAAAAAATTCTTCCTTATATCTCGTCTAAACTTACCCTCTTTCAATTTAAAGCCATCATCCCTTGTCCTGTCACAACAGGTCCTACTAAAATGTCTGTACCCATCTTTCTTACAAGCCCTCTGTAAGTATTGAAAAGCTACAATAAGGTCTCCTTGGGACCTTCTCCAGGCTAAACAACTCCAACTCTGATTATCTTCATGGCCTTTGTCTGGACCCACTCCAACAGGTCAGTGTCTTTCTTGTGTTGGGGAGCCCCAGAGCTGGATGCAGGACTGCAGGTGGGGTCTTGCAAGAGCAGAGCAGAGGGGCAGGATCACCTCCCTCAGCTTGCTGGTCACGCTTCTTTTGATGTAGCCCAGCACACAGTTGGTTTCTGGGCTGTGAGCACACACTAAAGCCAGGTCATGTCGAGCTTCTCATTAACCAACAGCTCCAAGTCCTTCTCCTCAGGGCTGCTCACAATCCCTCCATCTCCCAGCCTGTATTGATACTGAGGGTTGCACTAACTCTGATGCAGGACCTTGCACTTGGCCTCGTTGAACCTCATAGGGTTCACATGTGCCCACTTCTTGAGCTTATCCAGGTCCCTCTGGGTGGCATCCCATTTCTCAGGTGTGGCATCCACACTACTCAGCTTTCTGTCATCTGCAAACTTGCTGAGTTCCCTCGATCCTGTTGTCTGTGTAGTCAATAAAGATTAATAGTACTGCCCCCACCACTGGTTCCTTGTCTTAGAGTACTTGATGTGGCAACTTTAATGAGTTTATTTTAAGATAGGTCTTTATATGCACTTAAAATTTCACTAAATTCTTCTCTTCCCTGCAATTCTTTCTTCCATGCAGTACAGAAATCATTTAGTAACTTTAAATATAAACAATAATAACTGTGTCTTTTCTGTTGTTTTTTTTTAATACCCCACCATTGCTCAGCTTTTTTAAACAATAGCAGTATCTAAAAATGTTTCTCACATTTGTCTTGAAATGCCATGTGAATATTTAATAGTGCAGTTTTAAATCTGTTTATGGCCAGCTGTTGCCTAATGGTACTACAGAGAATCCACTGTAACTGGCATAGGATACGGAGTCATATCCATCCCTAAATCTAAATTCACCTGACATCTTAGAGATGTAGCTATCGTCAAAACCGGGAATAAATCCTTTGTTGCTTTTCTCTTGAATCTCAGTGCTTACTTGTCACAAACTGGTTTCCATATATAATGAATGTTGAGTCTCAACAGTGAGCAAGCTGAAAAGTTTATTCACTGTTGTGAAAGTCTGTAACATTCCTCCAGAAGACCTGGAAAGGTATGTGGTATATTAATCTTGTTTTTGTTTTATCTTTTTTATCGTATCCCTGGAAGAAACTGGTAGGCAGCTAGAACTGAAAATTATCTGGTGAACTGAATTTAATTAATCAGACTCATAAGTGTTTTTCCCAGCTCTAAACAAATTGAGAGTGAATATAGACTAAATGGGCAATAAGATCATGAAACTGTAAAATTGTCAACAAAGTAGATGACTATCAAAATCCAATTGTTCACGTACTAAATTCCTTCTTTTCATTTAATTGATAGCATTCTTCTAATTTTCACATAAAGTCACCTGCACTTATTGAGAAAAGGGAAATTGACATTAAGCTTAAATGAAATTCAGCTTAGAATCCACATCTTATTTTAATAATGTAAATGCCCCACATTCCACCTGTATATTAAATTTTTAAACTTTCTTCTCGAGCTCCTAGCTGACAGGTGTGCATTTGGGCATGAATCTCTGATTAAGACCGCATAAATCATGCAATGCTTTCTAGAATACTTTTAAGATTGGAATCCTTACTAATAAAATCTCTGAAATTTATGTGGCACTGATCATGCCCCAGAAACAAAAAAATGCTATAAAAACTGCGTGCTCAGTCTTCTATTCCTGACTCAATAGCAGTGCAGTCCAGATCTGTGGGTGAAGTCATTTATGATAAGCAACAAAGATTACTTTCCTAGCTCTTGAATCCTAAGGCTACTAAACACTTTGGATACATCTGTGCTAGTTAGGCAAATGTGCCTTACATTGACTGAAGTTATCCCTAGGATGATTTGGGAGTCAGAATTCATGGGGGCCTTCCCCCATGTCGTGGTTCAAGCCCAGCTGGCAACTTGGAACCACGCAGCCGCTCGCTCACTCCCCCCCTTTTCCTTCCTCCCCCCGCTCCCGGAGGGATGGGGAGGAGAATCGAAGGAATGTAACTCCCACGAGTTGAGATAACAGCTCTCCAGTAACTAAGGTATAATACAAACCACTACTGCTACCAATAATAATGATAAGAGGAATAACAAGGGAAAAGGACACAACCGCTCACCACCCGCCGACCGATACCCAGCCCGACCCGAGCAGCGATCTGGGCCTTCCGGGTAACTCCCCCCAGTTTATATACTGGGCATGATGTGCTGTGGTATGGAATACCCCTTTGGCCAGTTTGGGTCAGGTGTCCTGTCTTTGCTTCCTCCTGGCTTCCCCTCCTCTCTGGCAAAGCATGAGACTGAGAAAGTCCTTGGTCAGAGTAAACATTACTTAGCAACAACTAAAAACATCGGTGTTATCAGCATTGTTCCCAGACTGAAAGTCAAAAACACAGCACTGCACCAGCTACTAAGAAGGAGAAAAAATGACTGCTGTAGCTGAACCCAGGACACCCCATTTGACAGTATTTTGCTCACAGCCCCTTTTTTGGAGAGCTATCTACAAACATTACTAGAATAGCTGCACTCATTTTGTGCCAGTTGGCCCCAATTTTCACGAACACTTCCCTGGCACATTTAATTTACTGGTGTGGATGAAGCCTCTGAATATACTTGGTGCTAGCTGCAGTAGCCCTCAATGCTGTTTCAGGTTGCATTCACATCTGTAGAGCAAGAGAAAGGGAAGAGTTTTCTCATTCACATGTATCTTCTAAAAGGGGGACCGATTTGTGCATGCTGAGGTGACTTACCCCTTGTCAGAATGATCTCTGTGGAGTAGTGTAAAAGCACTTTCCAGCTACTAATTCCCTAAATATATCACAGGGTTGAGTCCCTTAAGACTTACATACATTGTCCTCTTTCATTATTTTCTGACACTACATCTGCTGAAGAACATCAGCATGTCAGCATCACTCAGACAGCAGAATTCATCTTGTCCAATGTTGACTGCATACTCATGCATAAAATATTACATAAAAAATTATCCATGCACAAGCTCCGTGATGCTCAGGATCTCTGATGTGTTACAGGCTTCCTACTAAGGACAGATAATACTAAAGGTGGTGACAGAGTTGACCACAAGCTGGTTTTCTTGAACAAAGCTCTGTCACCAGGGTTTGCCCTCCATCCTTCATTTGTTAATGATTCCTCTGGGTCATGGTTTCAATGGATTGCTCCAGCAGCCAGTGGCTGAAATAACAAATGCTCTTTTCCCATGGCCACACAGCGTGACCGTGAAGAAATGTATCAAAACACTGAGAGTATCTGATCAGGGCAAATACAAGGTTTCTTTATGTTACCAGATTAACAAAGGCCATTTTAGTAGAATTTCATTCCAGAAGTTTTTCCTGTGTTAAACCTGAGGGAACGAGATCTGTAGTTATGAATTATTTGGGCCATTCTTGCATATGGCTCCTTTTCAACAAAATAAACAATTAAGCTACATGTAGTAGTAAAGCTTCAAGAAAAGAAGTGAAAAATGGCATAGGTTTATTTAAAATTTGAAAGAATATCTACTGTTAACAAGGATTCTAAATTGGAAACTGCTTAGTATGGTTTTTAATACTGGATCTCTTGAAAAAGTATCAGGGATCCTTTAGTGACAAACAACTGTCAGGCCAAATTGCTGTGCCCCATTTTATAAATTGTACCCCGTATCTCCCTTTGAATTTTTCACAGCAGCACAGGACCAGAAATATAATGGAGACAAAAAGCCACTTCCAAGTTCTCTGATACCATTTCATTTCGTACTCATTTTATTCCTCTTATTCCTGAAGATAAGAACCACCCTTCTTTTTTCTCACACAGCCAATTTCAGCAAAAGATACCATATTCTGACACAAAAGAAAAGAACTGAAATTGGAAAGTAAGGAAGAGCAAAGAATTACTAAGTATCAATGATGTAAGACACAGTGCAAAGATACACGACATAAGACTGATCTTTTTGTTGTATTTTTCTGCTGTAAATTATTCTACTGTAAGTTATTCCACTGTTTGGCCGTACAGGTTGATGGCATAACATACCCAGAGCTATACTGTTGTATATATTTTTCCCAGCCACTGACATATCATGAGAGTATCATTCTATGGAAAGCTTTTTTCTGCTTAGTTTTTTACTTTATTATATATATATATATTTTTTTACCTTTTGCTTCATTTCATCCAAGCTTGATATTTCTATTAAATTCCCACTAATTTTTTTTTTTTCGCTGTGCTCTAACGATATTGTTGGTTCACCATCTTACTGTAGCTCACAGTATTTTATGGTAGCTAAAGGATTTTTAGAATTTCTGTCACTCCTGTCCTTTTCTCTTTTTTTTTTTAAGAAAAGTACTTTCCATCCATTGTTATCAGAATTTGTCCTCTTCTAGATGTGTGTTTACAAAATTTATGGTTTTCTGAGTGATAGATTCAGGCCAGTATACCTCATGCTATACTTCAAAAATCAAACTATCAGATTTTCCCTTGGACACCACCTGTTATCTGACAGATTGAGATAGCTGGTATCGTTGATCTCTGTGGAGGGATGCATCCTACTGGAATAAATACATAATCTGTGTGCTGTTCCACAGAACTATCATATGAATTAAATGCTGTATCTTCTGACAGCTTTTATAAGCATTAGAAATATCAGGCAGAAATTTTGCTATAAAACATATTATGTGTGATCTGCTTCACTAGTGTGCAATGCTTTGTCTTATAAGGTGCTGTTCCAGAACCTCCACAGAGGAATTCTGACCAAGCAATTTTCTATTGTCAGTCTTGAAATAGTGTATATTAAAACAAAAAGTGAGTATAAAAGCTCTGAATTTCACACAAACTTGAAAGATATAAGCCCTTTTCAAAATCTGTGTGCTACCAGATTTTTTGAAGCTATTTCGTATATTTGAGATCAGTGTCCAGCAGATGCTAGAAAATCTGGCCTTCATTTATTTGTTTCTATGACTTTCAGTAAGTTTATTGTTTTATGAAGGGAGAGAATCCAGTCCTTGAATCCAAATTCATGAATACCCCCAGTACTGCTGTGGAGATCCCCTTTCAGGTATGCCTAGGGTATCCAAAAGTGTCCATAGTCACAGAATCTCTGAAAAGCTAGGACAGTTAGATGAAGAAAAATATAACTGAAAAGAATTTACTATGGCTGGTTTCCTTTAGACAGACCACTGACTCACTGAAGGAACATGGTTGTGCAAAATTAACACGATACTAACATGCAAATACTCTGCAGAAGCACTGGGGGGAAAGGGGATGCAATTGGCCACATTTTCTTTATTGTAAGGACTTCCTGTAAGGATTGATCAATCTATGGCTTAGTTATTCATAAAAAAATAAATTAAATTACACAGATTTACAACTGGATTTCTTTGTATAGCACCTGTGCAAAAAATCTTACAACTCTTCAATTATTTCAGTGTTTTTAAGTTTGTGTTTAAAAATAAATAGCATACAAACATAAGTTCATGTTCTTTCACTCCTTTCTCTGAAATTCTTTGAAATTCTAAACCCCATTGTCAGGGCAATAAAGGAAAATTAGAACTTCCAACTCTATGATGGTAATTGGTGCCTTGAATGCTAAATGATGTGCTGTATACTGTCACATGATGTCTTCTTAGACCCATCTGTTTGTACATGCTGTGAGTGATGAGATCAGACGATTCAACATTTGGTTCCATAGAGACAATTTCTTCTCTCAAGCTTTACAGTTACAGCCGATCTTATGGCTGTCTCATTGTGGCCTTGCTTCTGGAAAGATGCATTGGAAAGATCTTACCAGATATTCAGGAAAAGTTAATATACTTTCCTAAATTAGGAATATTATTTGATAACTTTCAAAAATGGAACATTTCTCTGCTGAATTGAGACAGACTTATTTAACTTTACCATTACTTGTATTTCTATGACTTACAAAATCTTACCATGTTGACATCTATAATTTTGTTCTTCCTAGGTTGCAGTCATAACTGGCATTGTCATGAGTCCTGTCAATGTGGGAAAAACATAAAGATGGAAGAGCACTAAAGCTAGGAACTATCAGATGCCAATTTCAGAAGTGTTCATTCTATTTACAAAGTCACTCTTCATATTTGTGAAGGAGGATCAATTAAATTCCATTTCCCTATAGCCATTTTTAAATTATTTCTAACTTGCAACCTTTAAACCTGTATCTAAATAGAAAGGAATCTTTAAAGACTCAAATATATAAACTAAACTATAACTTGCCACCATTAAGCTTAATCTACTTTATACCTTATAAATTCGTCTTCACTGTGAAATGAAGTCATGTACAAAACCACAAGACTGTTACAGAGGTATGTTTATCTAATAAACCAGTGATTTAACTTTCTTTGCCTTTGCATTTTCTTTCATAGATATGAGAAAGTATATATTATTAAGATTGTTAAGTCCTGTCTGGGAAAATATACATGTACATAAACGTGATATCCCATGTTTATATTTTTGTTAAAAAAAATGAACAAACAGTATTCTGCAAAACTGAGGATAACTTTAAAAAATATTGGAAAAAAATCACTAAAAATACCTCTCTGTATCTGTTTATGCTGCAGAAATCTTGAGAATAGCTCTTCTCCTTTCTGAGGGGAAAGAGGAAATCTATTACTAACAACACACATGTCTAAGAATCATTAGTCCATGTTTTATCAAAAACTTTCTGTGAAGCAAAAGGATATAGGCTACTGGACACTATGAAACTTGCAGAATTTGCTGATTGACTTGTTAAGGGAGGACGCAGCAATCAGAACAATGAAAAAATCTATCATCAGTGCAATGTCAACAGAATTAGAAAGGTGGATTTCTGAAGGCAAAATCAAGCTGTCAGTGTCAATTTTGAATCCAGCTTTTGTGCTTAATAAATACTGTAAGCAGAGTTTTGTTTGTTTAACTAAGAGTGTCTAACTTGAAAAAGACACTGCTGTATTTAAGCATTACTTAATCTCAGGTGGGATTAATATTCTTCAAATAATTCAGACAGCAAATTTCACTCATACAACACTCATTAGATTAGATTGGTACAATTATATTTTTTTTTCAGCTGTTGGAACTGACAGAATTTGGTTTGTCCACCTACCTTTATTTCCCCATCTTCTGGCACACATTAATGAGCCTGGATTTAATTAATTGATCGCATGCGATCTGCCTTGTGCTTCCCACCCCTTCCCTGCCAGACTGTTGTCTTCTGCTCTGCACAATATACAGATAATGCTCCCTGAATGAGTAATTGTGTATCATTTTATTTCTTTGTCATTGTTCAGTGTATGGTCCCATGCCACATTTTTAAATTCTGCTCTGAAGACAGAATTTCTAATTTCCTCCTAGGCTTTTCTGTGGTGCTCATCACTACAGAGTCTGAGTGCTTTACAATCTTAATGAATTTATCTTCACAGCACTTCTATGCACTGAAGAGGAATTATTATTCTAATTTGACAGAGAGAGTACTGAAACAGAATAAATTAGAAAATACCCGCTGTTTTTGACAGTTAATTTGAGGTGCTTATGAGCTGATTTTTCAGATGGTTTAGTATTGTATGCCACAGGATACATTCAGTGTCTATGTTGCTGGTCTAGCTACTTCATGTTTTCAAACCACAGCAAGGGCCTGGAGCTGCAAGAAAGTGGAACAAAGATGTAGTGGTCGCTTGCAAAAAGCTTAGTTGAAGAGATCCATGAGAGGGATATGGCTACTGAGGACACCGTTCTCCTAAACTTTCAGACCATCTTTTCTTCTCATCTAGTTCCTCCTTCATCCACTGCTGCACATCTTCCAACTTCTGCAAAAGCAATATAGGGATTTTACAGCACTCTGTTTAACTCTGATTTTTCACCAGAGCAAGACTGTCCACTGTTCCACTGGGTAAGGAACAAATCTCGTGTAAAATAATTTTCCAAATTTATTTATTTAATGCAAAGACACAAAGATATTTATTAAGATTTTGTATGAAAAATTCAGTAATGCTTTAAGCCATGTTTTTAAATGTGACCTCCTGTTTGGTTTTGGGTCAGTTTTTTGAGTTCGGTTTTTTTCTTCTTATTTTTTTAAAAAAAGCAGAACAAAGCTGTGAACTGCATGTATGTCACCATACAGATACTCACCTAGATCATGCGGAGTCTTTAGACATCAGAGCTGAGCTGGGGCAATAGTGTCTCTAAACTGACTGACAGAAAAGAGGATTTGTGAAGTGTTCGCTGATAGCCCAGGAACTGTAATATTTGGGAATTATAAATTTTAATCTAATTTCTGAAGGAGATTGTTCCACTGTGAGCTCATGCTCCTTTGGCAAATTTGATTCTTTCTGGTGTTTTCCCTTCAGTCTATGACAGATCCAGTTTTCTTCGTTCATTACATTTTGAGATCTGGCTTCCTCTAAGTGCCCTTTTGTCCCTGTTCATCACAGTTCTTATCACGCCATTCAACTTGTTCTCTCCTCTAGGGTCCCTAGTCAAGCCTTCGGCTTCACAGAAAAGCTTCAGAAAGAACAGCTTTCAAAATACCCTTTAGTGTGGAACTGTCATAGTGTTGCTTTTTTAATTATACCTGTATGGTCACAAATCCATTACCTATACTCCTGTTTAATGTATTACAATTTGAAATACTATCATTTCTATGCTATTTTAGCTTAAGCCTTGTTCCATCTATTGATAAATAAGTTGCAAAAAAGAAAGATCCAAAAGATTACTATCTGAAAAAAATTGTATCTAGCTGCACGATTAATTTCTTGTGTGTCCTTGACAGATCACATAAGTATGCTGTTAATTTCTACCCCATGGACGAAACAGGGGTAGCAATATTTTCATTCTTTAATCCACAGTTTTCCTTGTTAGACATGGACATGTTTTACATTGTTACTGTGCTTAATTCCACTATTTTCACAGGGTCAGAGGCTGAAGGGTTTTTGCCCCTTGGCAGTGCTTTTGTAATAGGATCCTGATCTCAGCTAGGCCTTTGAACTCTATTATAGTTCCAGCAAATAATGGCAGAGTGTCAGCATATATAAATAATACATAAAACATACATGGTGCTTGTGAAAGATTAGCTATAGCAAAATTGCCTTGCTTTCCTGCACAAGACAATATGCAATGATTCAGCTCAAAGCCTGTTTGGTAAGTCAGTCAGCATATAAGCGGATTTTAATAATTTATTGCATTTATTTTACAAAGAGAATACTGTCTTCATTTTAGAAGGAGAACATATCTCAAATTGACTTTGACTATATCGAAATCATATCTACAGCAGCAGGCATACAAAAAATAGAACTGTTGAAAACACAAGAATTAAAAGTTTATTCAAAGGAAGCAAATGGTTTAGGGGAAAAAAATGAGAGTATTAGTATTTACTAATGTAAATAATACTTTCAGTTATATATGGAATAAAAGAAGTGCATAGTAATTAGTACAGGTATGTACATATATGTATATATGCTGTCACTTCATTACTGATAGTTATTATTACTGAGTTCTTAAATAAAGCATGGGAAATCCCACAGTCATCATTGTAGTACCAGTTCATTCCAGTTTTAAAAAGTGGGTGGTTTTGTGTGGCAGTTGGCATAATGACAGCAGCACAATGGTAAAACTCTATAAAGCATTAAAAGAGGCACCCAGGAATATTTCTTTTTTGCTACTTTTTCAGTAATATGGATTTGATTTTATTTTGCTGAAGGATGGGATCTGATGGCACCAACCCACGCATAGTAAGAAATGATCTAAGGAAGATGCTGCTCAGTAACCTCTCAGGCTGCAGCAATTCTATCTTATCAATGTTGGCTGTGTGGATATATTTTATCTTCCAACATAAGCAGTTAAACTCAATAGTCCTATTACTGTAGCAAAGAAGGATGCAAGAATCCTCCAAAGCAGAAAAAGAGCCAAAACTAAATTAAATACATTTTGAGACATCAAAATATCCTTTAAAAATCTGTTTTATGCAGTGTTTGGATTTCTTCGTAGGTTTTTGTTATTAAATAAGCAAGTGAATAATCATTAAATTCCTTGTAGTTATTCTACCCTGAAGAATACTTGATGGGATTCTGTGTCATGGTTCTGCTCAATATACGTATCAGGCAAATGCAATTAGGGGAGTCTGTGAGAAAATACAGGTAGAAATATTTTGAAGACAGCAGCACACACTCATCTTGTATCTGCAGCTCATCTTGCACAGACAGTGTGATCAAGCATCTCATTAAGAGCTTGGTAGAGACTGTGGCATGGTTGAGAGAAAATTGATTAAAGTTCAGTCTTTATATTAATACTAAGATGATGAGACTGGAGAAAGCAACCAGAGGATATGGAAAGGTGTCAGACCTTTTACTGAGGATGTGAATCCATCAGTTGTCAGTTCAGCTGACTTCAAACTTAGAGCGCATCTTACTAGATTTTCTACAGCTTTTACGTCATCATTTAACTGTGTGGACTGGGTAGTATTTTATTTATTTTTAACCCTGGATCAGGTCACAGTATTACAGCAGGCTCTCCAGTTCTGGAACTGATGCAAATGCTCTAAACGCTACCCATTTTGGCACTTCTTAAACAACTTTAAAATCATTTGAAATTGGAAGGCCCTATGAAATTTCTGGGGTTTATTTTCTTATAAATAAAGGGCTGATCATAATATTTTCTACTTGATTATGTCATTCAATGAGCTCTCCTATATCTCCCTCATCTGAACAAGGTTTGTTTTGCGTGGGGATTGGGGAACAACAGACTTTTGTGGGCAAGAAACTGTGGCTCTCTTGACAGAATACTGACAAAAGGTCGGACTGGGTATCAGCTCTGTGACGATGAGGCTAGGATAGGGTAAATAACATGTAAATATTTTGAGATACATTTAACAAAAGCTGTGGTGCATTTAATAATTGACTGCTTTTAGTTCTGGAGCTGTTACATCCAAATCCTTCCTTGTCCGAGCACTAGTAATAGGTATCACAGTGAACAGTATTAAGTAATAAATATGGCTGAAAATGTATCTTTTTTTCCTTGATGAGTTTTCGGTTTCATCAGTTCCTTGGTCTGTCTCCCCACTTGGCTGCAGGGATGCCAGCACCTGTATGAAAAGTTTGGAAACAAATGTGAGTCTTAAAGAACTGTAGATCTGTCATCTTAGCAACAAGCATTACTAATCTATTCTTTTCCATATTCCAGTATTTGGCCCAGAAGCAACTGTTTTTATATGCTTTGATAGATCTTTTCTTTAAAATACCTGATTTCTATATGTTAATGACAAAGTTTTTAAACAACTAGTCAAAACAAAAATACAGGGATTAAATGTTCACTATAATATTAGAAACATTAAACTTCCCTTTAAAAAAAATGCACAGTTCATTTCAGACTTACTATACTAGAAAGGACAAAGAAAATTTCATTGTATCCGTCACATAGAAAATGCTGACTGCTGAATTTATATTCTTTTCTCTCCCACACCTGAAAGCGGGTACCTCAATTTTTACAGAGCCAACAGAGGCAGCAGTTTGCACAGAAGGGTAACAAAAGAGCCTCAGCTGAATGTGTATCTGCATCAGCCATCTCAGGTTTGGTGGTGATAAGTCACAGGTCAGTATCCCTAGCAGGTGTCGGAGCTGCTGCCCCAGCCAGTGTAGAGGCTTCCACACAGGCAGAGCCTCAGATGCAGCGCACCAAGCCGCAGGCTGCAGAGAGCACTTTGTGCCTCTCTCTGATGGCAGGAGCAATGGCTCTGTGTCCTTACAGTGCAGTCTTGGAGGACCTGTGCTGCAAGTGGAGGAGTTACAGGAAGAACTGAGCAGGCTGTTCAGCATCAGAGAAGATAAGAGGGAGATAAACTGGATCTATTCTGAGATGCAGCAGCTTGAAGAGCACCAGTCTTTACCTGCAGCAGAGATGCAGGCAGTGTCTCCCCTTAATGTTAAGGTAAAGACAGCATGTGGAGAAGGTGAAGGGTGGAAGTTCATGACTTCTGACTTCAATGGGAAAGCTTCTGCCCCACCTTAGGGCTTACGATTACGAAACAGGTTCACCACCCTCAAAGTGGAAGAGGTCCCAGATATGCCTTCAAGAAAAGCATCTGGGTCGCCTGACTCTAAACCATGCAAAACCACCAGGAAGAAGTGCTGAGAGATAGTAATGGGCAACTCCTGGCTGTGGGGGACAGAGGCATCCATCTGCTGATCTGAACTATCACCAAGACCTTTGCTCTCTGACGGGGTTCTGAGTCTGTCGCGTTGGAGACACTGCCAAAGCTAGGACCCCTTCTTGATTTTCCATATGGACACCAATGACACTATCAGGTTGACAAACAGTGAATGAAGCCTTCTACAGACAGGATGAGATGCTGGAGTGAAAAGGAGCCCACGAAGGCTGGTTAATATTTAAGGATCACCTCCTCCAGGCTCAAGAGAAGTCCATCCCAGCAAGTAGGACGTTAGGCAAAAATGCCAGGAGGCCTGCATGGGTGGACAAGGAGCAAAACTCAAACACAAAAAGGAAACATGCAGAATGTGGAAGCAAGACAGCTCATGTGTGTTGAACACCAAAACATTGTCTGAGCATCCAGGGACAAGGTAAGGAAAGCTAAAGCCCAAATGGAATTGAATCTAGCCAGGGATGCCAAAGGCAACAGAAAGCCCTCTGTAAGTACATAAGTGACAAAAGAAAGGCTAGGGCACACTCATGAAGGAGATGGGGGACCTGGTGACAGGATATGGAAAAGGCTGAGGTACAGAATGCCTTCTTCACCTCAGTTTTGACTATCAAGACTGGCCTTCAGGAATCCCAGGCCCTAGAGACAAGGGACAAAGTCTGGAGCAAGGAAGATTCTCCTTCTTGGTGGACGAGGATCAGGTTCAGGGATACCTAAGCAAACTAGACTTACATAAGTCTATGGACCCTAACTGGATGTACCCATGAGTGCTGAGGGAGCTGGCTGTAGTCACTGCAAGGCAACTTTCAATGCTGTGACTGGAAGAAGTGCCTGAGGACTTGAGGAAAGCAAACGTCATTCCTATCTTCAAGAAGGACAAGAAGAACGATTCAGGGAACTTCAGGCTGGTCAGCCTCGCCTCAATTCCTGGGAAAGTGACGGAACAGCTTATCCTTGAAACAGTTGCATGACTGACAAGAAAGACATCAAGAGTAGTCAGCACGGATTCATTAAAGGCAAGTCATGCTTGACAAACCTGAATACTTTCTATAATAAAATGACTGGCTTGGTAGATGCTGTGAGAGCAGTGGGTATTGTCTACCTTATCTTCTATAGGCTTTTGACACTGCCTCCTGTAAGATCTTCACAAAGAAGCTGTTGAAGTACGGGTTGGATGAGCAGACAGTGAGATGAAGTGAAAACGGCCTGAATGGCCAGGCCCAGAGGCTGATGGTAAATGGTACAGTCTAGTTAGAGGCCTGACTCGCAGTGTACCCAAGGGGACTAAACTGGATTCAGTCCTAACATCTTCATTAATGATCTGGATGATTGGCAGCGTGCACCCTTATCAAGTCTGCAGAGGACACCAAACTGGGAGGAGGGGCTGATACACCTGAGGGTCGTGCTGTCATCCAGAGGGACCTGGACAGGCTGGAGAAATGAGCCCAGAGGAACCTCATACATTTCAACAAGAGGAAGAGTAAAGTCCTGCAGCTCACGGGGAGAAACAGCCCTGGGCACCAGGACATGCTGGGGGCTGCCCAGCTAGGAAGCAGCTTGGCAGAAAGGGACCTGGTGAACATTAAGGGCTGAACATGGGCCAGCAGTGTACCCTTGTTGCAAAGAAGGCCAGTAGTATCCTGTGTTATGAGCTGCATTAGGAGCCAGCATATCAACCTGTTGCCAGCAGGTTGAGGGAGATGATCTTTCCTCTTTATTCAGCAGTAGTGCGGCCACACCTGGAATACTGGGTCCAGCTCTGGGCTCCTCACTACAAGACAGACATGAACACATGGGAGACAGTGCAGCAAAGGGCCACCAACATGATGAAGGGACTGGAACATCTTTCCTAGGAGGAAGGACTGAGAGAGCTGGGACAGTTCAGCCTGGAGAAGAGAAGGCTCAGGGATCTTATCAATATATATAAATACACACAGAGAGGGTGCAAAGAGGACAGAGCCAGGCTCTTTTCAGTGGTGCCCAGTGACAGGACCAGAGACACTGGGCACAAACTGTGGGAGTGACTGAGCACTGGTGCTAGTTGCCCAGAGAGGTGGTGGAGTCTCTGTCCTTGGAGAGATGCAAAAGCCATCTGGGAATGGTCTAGGAACTGGCTTTCAGTGGCCCTGCTTGAGGAGGGGCCTCAAGATGACCTCCAGAGATCACTGCCAACTTTAGCCATTCTCTGGAATGAATAGGAATAAATTACATTGTATTTTCTGATTATTCGTTATATCTTATATTTACTTTATAACCCACTATACTATATCACATACATGTAGTCTTTCTTTATGCCAACAAGATACATTTTTCTTGTCTATTTCTTGGAGCAGAAGCTAGTGCACTGTACTGGATGTTTTAAAGTACTTTGCAGTTTTTAAAAAGAACATAACAGGCAGGAAATTTATAAAAAAGTAATTCAGCAGCCCCATCTCTCAGTTCTTGAACATTTCACTGTGACTGGTAACTGGGCTTATGCTAGGTGAATGGAACTGGTTAAACAAGGTAATATGAAAGTGTTCAGCTAGATGTGAGGGGAGATTGCTGTGATATGGTTATGAAGCTCAAGAAAGGAGCACTCTTGTAGGAAGCCAGAGGGGGAATGCTAGGACAGTTCAGTGCAGGAAAAAATGGTTACAGTTGAAAAGTATTCCTTTTTAAGTTCACAGAGGATTAGTCTGGGGTGACTGATGTGTTAATATTGACTGGTTAAAACTGGCTACATTTTACATTTACTGCAAATGATGACATTTGTAGTGCAAGATGGACAGTCTGGCAATTTTCCATCCTTCTGAAAAATCTGAATGAAGAAGGAATACTTTGTTCTATTATATAATCTTCACACATTGATTTCTTTTTTTTCTTCTTTTCCTTTAAGACGCTGTGTGGCCATCTGGCTGCCTCTCACTTCCTTTGGCTCTGTTATTGAAGCAAACAAAATAAACTGTTGAAAAGACCAATATTTAGAACATTATTGAATCTTGAAGACATTCATACTCAAGTTTGTCACTCTTCTGATAAGCTTTGTAGGAAATAAAAGAGGCTGAAAATTACTGCATGTGAATTTGTATCAGTGTTTACTTACTGTGAGTGGAATTTTCAAAATTTCACAGTGTGAGAGCCTCAGTCTCTTTTAAAATGATGATCTCACACTAAAACCAGATTGCCAAAGCTATGCATAGCCCAGATCCAAAAGAATATTTAAGCTCCTAATATCTGTTTAAGGCCACAACTTTCTATCAATTTCCTTAACCAGATAGTAGTATCCTAAATACTCTATTGCTTCTGTGACTAGCTAACTCATGATAGAAATAGGCAACAAATCCTACCTTTAGAAGAAACTATGTAGAGTATGTACCTGTAGAGTACCGGTAAATTCGCATCTATTGATGAAACACATTGGGATGATTCATATAACAGATAAAAACTAGTTCTCGTAATCTGTTTGGAAAATGTTGATTGTTCAGAAAGAAATAGGATGTGGTACTACAAGCCAAAAATTGACATCACCTGCTTCAAGTCATTTACAACCTGACAGAAGGGGATTTTGAATGCATATGGATTATTTTTTCATAGGTAAAGACCTACGACTTTCATACCTCTCATAGGTAAAGACCAGTGTCTGTTATACATCATATAAATTGCATATATCATGAAATGTCACTAAACTGCTGGGTGAACAGCTCATTGCATAACAATATATAATGTACATGCACTGGGTACCTAATGTTGTCCCTCAGGCACAAGACATCCAATGCTCTTAAAGACCAGGGAGTTTCCAGCGGGCTTTCAGAGATAACACTCCTAATGAGGGAAGAGTAGGCAGTATCTCCAGGTTTTATATCTGCCTTCTATTTGCTTAGATCCATGATACTAAGTTTATCAAAAGAATTAATTAAAAGTGTATTATTGAATTGCAATTATATGAACTGCTTTGCAATTCAACTTTAAGAGTAACTTGAATTAGTTTTTCTTATATGACATGCTAACCTGAAGGCTAGTAAAGCTAAGAAGTGCTGTTGAGCAGGAACTGGCTACTGTATGTATTTAAAACAAAGGATCTTAAACATCAATGGCATTTGAAGTCCACATTTTATGCTGTCCATCTTTCCGAAAAGTTACTGGCACAGGCATATTGCTCACCCAGAGCCTGTAAATGAGTGTCCAGGCTGCTTTTATACTGGCTTAACAATAACAGCTGTAATACTTGAACATTTAAAACATCTTTTTATTCAATCCAATCCTAAGGACAAACACCTTTCTTCTTAATTATTAAATCAGTATGAAAGCAGGCTGCAGACACTGGGATTTCACTCCAGTTCTGTCAAAAATTTTATATTATTTTCAGCCAGCTCCCTGACAGAATTAGAAAAAGAAATAGTGAATGTGAGTTTCTTTAAAAAGCATCTGTTTAAGCAATTGTTAACCTCTAGGTCAACTTTTAGCTAGCATTAACCAGAAGAAAATAAGTTTTTCTTAGACCTGTAGACCAATATTTGCTTCTACCAAGTACTTCTCTTGCTAGCTATATAGGTCTTTCATCATCATTTAACAACTTCAAAATAAAATGGTTAGATTTTAGAAAAGCCATTTAAAATAGGTATCCTTTGCAAACATACATAGTTTTTTCACATCTGTTAAATTACTTGGATTTCCCCTTTTGCCAAGATTTGCTTAAGTGAGAAGAGCTGGCTACAAAAGGATTGCTGTTCTTTACACTTGCTTGGCAGGCTATGCCATCACCTACCTTGTCATGTCAGTTACTAAAAACTAGGAATGACTTAAATTTAGGCCAATTAACATATTGTATTCAAATGAAGGAACAGGGAGGCTATCCACAAATTTAAGGACAGAACAGCCAGCAAGTCTGTCCAGAATCTTACATCTTTACAAGAGTGTTTGTAAGCAGATGCATGTTCCCCCTCTTTCTAAAAGCATTTGAATCCAGGTGTAGCTGTATTTCTAGTTATTTTCTAGCAACAAGAGATGGGAACAGTTAAAACTCAAGAAGTGGCAAGATCTCAGTATTACTTTTTGGTTGGTGGTATCAAAAACTGCTGGGACAATCAAGCTAGTCATAACTGAGAAATGTTCTTTCTAATTTTATGAAAGTTTCTGTGGATTACTGTGAAGAGATCTAAAATAAAATTGCCAGTGACCTAGGAAACTTAAAGTCTCTAGCTTCTTCAAGAATTGCTTCAGCAGAGGCCTAAGGAGAAGAAAACATTCTCCCTGAAATGTGAAGTTATTAACTGTTAAAGATCTTCATGCATAGATGTTTTGCTTTCTCACGATCTTTAACAGATGAGCTCTAGCAAACCTTATTGCAATGATTTAAGATGTAATTTCCCCAGATGTCTAACTGCTCTTGTGCTGAAGAGTAAGTCCAGTAGCAGCATCAGAAAGTCAGATTTTGAGCTTCTGTTGCTCTGTAAACCAAAACCTTAATGGAAAGTTCGGCTGACAAAGGTAGGCTGTATTACGGACCTGATCTGTGAAGAGCTGACTGTGAAGTATATTGACTTGGTCACATATTAAAGCTAGGTGCATTTGGCAGATGAATAAATGGTTAGAACAATGGTGTTGTAGTCAGGGGTTTGGGTATTTAGAACATGGGACTGGATTTGGGAGGCCAGGTCTACTGGAGTCTGATGGAGTGGGTCTAAGAAAGAAGGAGAAGAGCTGTTTTGGTAGGACGCTTGCCAGGCTGATTAAGAAAGCTTTAAACTAGATATGTTGGGGGAGGGGAGCATCGATCCATCCCAACACTCCCGGTCGGTTGCCAGCACCTGTAATAAGTGCTGGTAATAAGTAATGAGTGATGTAGAGAGATTTCAGCTGCTCCAACCATTGAATTGGCTTCATTTGGAGCTCAGCTCAGATGTTTCTATACAAACGCCCGTAGTATGGGAAACAAACAAGAGGAATTGGAGATGTGTGCAAGGCTACAGGGATACGATATCACTGGTATCACAGAAACATGGTGGGATGATTCCTGTGACTGGAGTGTTGGAATGAACGGTTACCGGCTCTTTAGAAAAGACAGGCCTGGCAGACGGGGAGGAGGAGTTGCTGTTTGTGTCAGTGATAGGCTGGAGAGTATAGAACTCTGTCTGGGGACAGGTGAGGAGTTAACAGAGAGCTTATGGTTCAGGGTCAAAGGAAAAACAGCAATGGGGGACATTACAGTGGGGATCTGTTACAGGCCACCTGACCAGGAGGAATCTGGATGAAGCACTCTACAGAAAGATAGGAGCAGCCTCACGTTCACAGGCCCTTGTCCTCATG
>NW_009929628.1:0-279 GCF_000696875.1 Nestor notabilis | reverse complement strand
GGAACAGGACAGCCCGGCACAAACAATCCAGGAGGTTCCTCGATTGTGTGGAAGACAACTTCCACTTGCAAGTAATATAGGAACCAACAAGGAGAGGTGCCATGCTTGACCTGGTGCTCACCAACAGGGAGGGACTGGTGGGGGATGTGACACTCCAGGGCAGCCTTGGCTGTAGCAACCATGAGATAGTCAAGTTTGAGATCCTCAGGACAGTGAGAAAAGCATGCAGTAAGATCACTGCCCTGGAATTCAATAGAGCAGACTTTGGCCTCTTCAGGA
>NW_009929627.1:18003-21534 GCF_000696875.1 Nestor notabilis | reverse complement strand
AGCACCTTCATTCGCCAGCTCCTTCAGGACCATGATAAGGCACATACAAACGTGTGGTTGGAACTAGATGATCTTAAGGTCCTTTCCAACCCAAACCATTCTATAATTCTATGATTCTATGATTTTCTGCAAATGATCTATTAGGATATTCCTCTAAAGTGAATAGCGAAAAAAATAAAAGAATCTAAAATGCCCATAGCGAAAGAAAGAGAAAATAATGCAAGAGTTCTGGTGACATTCGTGTTTTTTCTACATTTAGATACATGGGAATCAACTACATTCTGCAATGCAGTGAGTCTATGGAAATAGCCTCATTAGCAGCATATACTCTCTGTATTGCCCTTGCAGTGAGTAGGGTAACAACATAATTTATTAGCAAGAGTGGTCAGAATATCAAGGATTGTAGTTATCCTGCTTTACCCAGCACTGGTGAGTTCACCAGTTGAATACTGTGTGTAGTTCCTGAACTGAAGCACAAGTGATTTTGAGAATCTGGAGGGATTCTTGCTGAACTTCCATGAAATCACTGAGAGCTGTAGCAAATGAAATGCATAGAGAGGTAAAAAGACTTGGTTTGCTTAGGCTGGAGAAAAAAAAGTAAGGCATGGTGGAATATCACTGCAGTCTTTCACTGCTAGACTTACAGTGAAAATTAGCCAGGAAATTACAAAAAGGGCATATTACAAATCACAACAAAGGGATGTCTGACTGCATAGAAGTAAAAAACAAACAGACTAACTCCACTCTACAGTGGGAAAACACTGCAGTAGATTTCCACTGGCTGGTGAATTTCCACCCTCAGTTTTAAAATTTTTCTAGGCAAAAGCTTGAGACACAAAACCTGACTTTGAAGGTTAGGTCTTTCCCCCGCTTTGAGGAGGAGGTTGTATTATTTGACCTCCAGAGATGTCTTACAACTTAAAATCACAATCCTGTGAAGTCTGATGTCACCATAAGCTTTTCTCATGTATTACTGCTGTGTAAATTCATGGCACAAACTTCTGGATTGCAGCATTGTGTACTTGACTACTTATCAAGAAAACAACACTTATCTGTTTTAGGATAGCCTGCTAGAATCACGTCATCACTCCGGGTTTCAAAGGATTTCGGAGCTTCCAAAGTTTCTGGGCTACTACATGTAGCAGGGTATAAAATACCTCTGTAGGAAAATACCATGCTTTCTGGGGCAATCTTTTCACTCTGTGAAAGAAAGTTGTCTGCTATTTCAATGACTCTCTCCCTATTTCTGCTCATGTTTGTATCCTTGTGGAACTCTTTCCAAAGAAACAGATACAGGCTGCTTTTCCAATGCAGAAAACATTTATGCAACATATTAGCAAAGCAGATAGGGCGTTTACTCAGGAATGAAAGTACAAGTCACTGATTAACTCTGTACTCTGTTAACTCTTTTTGAATTTACAGGACTGTAGACTAACCATAGTGACATAGGGTCTTTGCTGCAGCCAACCGCTGCTTGATTGGTTTGTCCCATTAAGTACTTATGCCTGTGGTTTCTCTTTTCTAAGCATAGCATTTTACATTTCCCTTTACTAAATACCATGTTCACCACTAAAGGATATTGCTTTAACTGTCCTCCCAGTTTTGCTGTCATCCAGTATATCCAGTTAGATCATGAGCACACTACTGAAACCAAGTTCAGAATAGCCATGTAAAGAAGCAGATATTCCCAAAAGTATTGCTGCTGATGACCATGCTCTTAGGTGTTTTTTATTACTGCTGTATGAGTTTCGAGGAACACAGATCTACTTTCAGTACTTTAATGTCATTTAATATCAAATTCATAAGTTGCCATCTCCACTATGAAGCCATAAATTTGTTGATCTAGATTGTGTCTTTTTTGTTACATAATTTCAGAACCTTTCTGATGCTGCCATCTATTGTATCTTCTGTCTATGGCTTATTCAAGAGGTAAGTTTTCTTCTAGAGAAAGAACAAGAACAGCTTTGACATAGTTTAAAGTCACCACCTAATTAACCTCAAAATGTTTCTTGGTTGGTTGGTTGATCATTTTTGTTAGTAAACTTCCAGGTATCGAGTTAAGGTGACTGCTTTATTTTGATTTTTTTCTCAATTTTTTAAATTTATGTATGTCCTCCTCCATGCTTTTGGTACCTCTCTGGGTACCAGATAATTTCTAGTTGTTCAAAGATGGCTTGTGTCAGGACTTTCAGATGATCTGCTTTTGAATCCATTATTTTTTCTAAATATTTTAAGTATTATTTCTATGCAGAACTCTGCATGTCTACATGTCCAGGCAGAATTAACCAGCTTTAGAAGAATGAAGCAAAAAGCCATTGAATACTTTATTCTTTCCTAGTGTATCTTCTGGTTTTACTTCTTATCTGCCTAGGTGATGGATCTATAAATTGGGTGAATTTCTTTCCTATCTGTAATTCAAGTACAGTTAAAAAAATCTTATTTTGCTGTTTTCCAGAACAGGTGGCTGAGGTGCAGTTTGTCCCTGGACAGGTCTGAAATACTGTGTCCACAGGGCCAAATACCAATGCTGGTACAAAATCCTGAATAGAGTAGTATCTCACACCATTACCCTTGACAAACCCATTTTCCAATAAAGCCAGTTTCAGGAAATTTTGGCACCTTCTGTTTCAGAGAATTTCCAGTTATGGAAAGTAATCTATTTTAGTGTTTAAGCATTAATTTAAGGTAAAGTTTAACTATAGGCGCATATGTAAATCAAGAATGAATGCAAGGAACAATAACTGTAGTTTTGTGGTAAGAGCACTTCACTGGCATTAATGGTGGGAAACATCATCTTCTGTATTCACTACATTTTCTTTTCCTATTTTATATGGCTGGAGCATGGAAAACATAAAAGCAGTTCTTAGAAGTGGCAAGTAGGTGTATAGATTAAGAAGTCTCTTCAAACACAAGAAAAAACATTAACACATTAACATCATGATTTTGCTTTTTACTAACCTTTATACAGGTAGAAACATGGTCTTTAGTGGAGCAAGTGCAAATTTATATGATATTAAAAAGAAAATTATTTGGGATTTTTATGATACAAAGAGAGAATTATTCATGGTTATACATAATAATAGATTTTTTTATTTCCTGGGATTCTTGGAGAAGTAAGGACGGGGCTCAGCAGAACTGCCACCTTGGACTTCTGGAGGGCAGACTTTGGCCTGTTTAGAAGCCTGGTTGACTGAGTTCCCTGGGAGGCAGTCCTGAAGAGCAAGAGTCCAAGAAGGCTGGAGTTTCTTCAAGAAGGAAATCTTAAAGGCATAGAGCAGGCTGTCCTCATGTGCTGAACAGAAAGCTTTGGCTGGAACTCAGGAAAAAGAAACAGAGTATATGGCATTTGGAAGAAGGGGCAGGCAACTCAGGAGGACTGCAAGGATGTCGTGAGGTTATGCAGGAAGAAAGTTCGAAGGGCCAAACCCTAACTAGAACTTAATCTGGCTACTGCAGTAAAAGGCAAAAAAAAAGGTGTTTCTATGAATACATTATCAACAAAAGGAGGGGGAAGGCGAATCTCCATCCTTT
>NW_009929627.1:0-17793 GCF_000696875.1 Nestor notabilis | reverse complement strand
GGGAAAAACAGAGACATAAAGGAAAAGGCTGATGTACCTAATGCTTTATTTGCCTCAGTCTTTCACAGTAACACCAGGCTTTCTCTAGGTACCCAGCACCTGGAGGTGGAAGACAGGGTTGGGGAGCAGAATGAAGCCCCTGTAATCCAAGGGGAAATGATCAGTGACCTGCTACACCACCAGATAGAATCCACCCAAGGGTACTGAGGGAGCTGGCAGAAGTGCTCACTGAGCCATTTTCAATCATGCTAAACTGGTGAGATCCCAGTTGACTGGAAGTTAGCAAATGTAATACCCATGTATTGAAGGGCAAGAAGGAGGATCTGGGAAACTACAGGCCTGCCAGTCTGACCTCAGTGCTGGGGAAGGTTATGGAGCAGATCATCTTGAGTGCCATCAAGTGACACCTATAGGACAAGCAGTCACTCAGGCCCTGTCAGCATGGGTTTATGAAAACCAGGTTGTTCTTGCCTAACCTGATCTCCTTTTATGACAAGGTGGCCTGCTTAGTGGATGAGAGAATGTGTGTAGATGTTGTCTACGTAGACTTTAGTAAAGCCTTTGGCACCATTTCCCACAGCATTCTTCTGGAGAAACTGGCTGCTCATAGCTTGGACACGTGTACTGTTCACTGGGTAAAAATGGCTGGATGGCTGGGCCCTAAGAGTGGTGGTGAGTGGAGTTAAATCCAGCTGGTGGACAGTCACAAGTGGTGTTCCCCAGTGCTCAGTACTGAGGCAGTTCCCTTTAATATCTTTATCAATGATCTGGAAGGGGAGGTCAAGTGCACCCCCAGTAACTTTGCAGATGACACCAGGTTGGGCAGAAGTGTTGATCTGCTGGAAGGCTCTACAGAGGGATCTGGACAACCTGGATCGATGGGCTGAGGGCAACTGTACGAGGTCCAATGCAGCTCAGTACCAGGTCCTGCACGTGGGTCACAACAACCCCATGCAACACTACAGGTTTGGAGAAGAGTGGCTGGAAAGCTGCCCAGAGGAAAAGGACCTGGGGGTGTTGGTCAGCAGCTGCCTGAGTACGAGCCAGCTTGTGACCAGCTGGCCAAGAAGGCCAAGAGCATCCTGGCTTGTGGCCAGCAGGACTAGGGAAGTGATCATCCCCCTGTACTCAGCACTGGTGACACTGCGCCTCGAATACTGCGTTTGGTTTTTGGGCCTCTCACTACAAGACAGACATTGAGGTGCTGGAGCGGGTCCAGAGAAGGGCAACAAAGCTGGTGAAGGGTCTAAAGCACAAGTCTTATGAGGAGCAACTGAGGGGACTGCGTTTGTTTAGCCTGGAGAAAAGAAGGCTCAGGGGAAATCTTATCACCCGCTACAGCTATTTGAAGGCAGGATGTGGTGTCAGTCTCTTCTCCCATGTAATATGCAATAGGACAAGAGGAAATGGCCTCAAGTTGCACCAGGGATTCTAGATTGGATATTAGGAAACATTTTTTCACCAAAAGGGGTGTCAAGCATTGGCACAGGCTGCCCAGGGAAGTGGTTGAGTCACTATCCCTGGAAGTATTTGTAGTGGTTAGGGACATGGTTTAGTGGTAGACTTGGCAGTGCTAGGCTAATGGTTGGACTTGATGATCTCAAAGGTCTTTTCCGATCTAAATGATTCTATGATTCTATAACTCTGCATTTCTCAGGTCACACCTGGAGTACTTCATCCAGTTCTGGTTACTACAATTCAGGAAAGACACAGACAGTCTGGAGGGGGTCCAAAGGAGGGCCACAAAGATGATAAGGCTCATCACAGTATTCCAATACTTAATGGGCAGCTACAAAGAGAATGGAGGCTCTCTATTCACAAGGAGCCACCCGGAGCAGACAAATAGCAATGGCTACAAGTTGTGCACTGGGAGAGGTTTCATCTTGATATAAGAAACAAATTCTTTCCTAGGAATGCAGTAAAGTCCTGGAGGTTTTCAAAATGCAGTAATCTCATCTAGGTCCCCTTTCCCATCAAAGGTGGGACCAGATGATCTTTCGAAGTCCCTTCCAATCTGGGTTGTTCTATGATTCCATAAAAGCAGTGACTCTGAGTGGATCTTGCATATTAACATCAGCCTGTATTCTGAAATCCATCTTGAAATTTTGCATTCAGAGACATTAAAATCCCTAAGAATATTGATCTCTATTCCCCTGCACTCTCTTCCCCCTAGTTCTTGCTGAAGTCATGAGGAATATATCTTTTGTCATTAATTAAGGTTGTGTCAGAGCCATATTTTAACTAGTGACCTTTTCTGTGAAGATATTGCCTGATTTGAAACTTTCTTTTTTTTTAATTCTATGTATTAAATAATTATAAGTAGTCCAGAAAGACTGTGTTTGGCTAGAGAGAGAAAAGGGGCATTTTCTTCCAGGTGACAGCTCCTGAAACAGGGATGTTAAGTTTATCTGAATATGGTCAGTTGCCATCTTAGTCAGCATATGAGTGTAGCCAAAGTAAGTCAAAGACCTCACCTTTAAAACAGAAGCCCAATATTCATCATTGTCACTGTAAAGGCTGCTGCAACGTGATTATTACAGTAATTCTAAGGTGCTTGGATAATTTGATCTGTTTTTCTAGTATATGGCATTCAGATGATCTGAGATTGCATTGGAAAGCTTTTGCTCTAACTACATTTTATTACTCTTCAGGCTTTACAGTATACTTCATACTTTAACTTTGTTCCCAGTTTAGTTCCTTTTAGATGTTCTTCAAATGCTTTGTCCATTTTCTTATTCTGATCTTCACTGAAAAGATTCTTCCAGTCACTTACACCACCTTCAAAGAGGCAAAGAAACTTTTTAAAACCAACAAATCATATTAATTTTTATTCTCCAGATGTGTCATTCTTGTTCCATTGTACACTAAATTGACTTGATCCATTTTTCAAGATAAAGCTTCACTCATTTTTGCACCAATAGAATTTTGTGAAGTCAGTTGAGCTACAGAACTGTGAAACTGCTGTAATGCAAAACAATGTTCTCCTTGTCAGTTGGCCCTGTCCAAAAAAAGCAGCATGAAGTCCTGTTTCCCTGCAGCTCTCTACTCCAGTCAGTTATGACTGACAAGGTGGAAGATCATGAAGGCTTGATTAAGAATCAAGCAGGAGGCAGAGCTGGAGTTTTGCTCCATCGGCAGCTTGAGTTTTTATTCAGTGACTTGTTTAATGTAAAATGCAGAAATATATTCTGATAGCCAGGTTGGCCCTCTTATGTCTGTGTGTCCCACACCACACTGCAAAAGTAGTTCTCTTTTGTTAACCTTTCTCTATATATGTGATACTTGCACGCATGGCTTACTTCTTACCTGAGTGTGAACAGGGGCTTGGTAGCAGCCCTTTCAGGAGATCCTACACTCTTCTAAAAAGTATTATCATGCCACTCAGACTGAGTTTCACACAGTTTTACGTGCTCAGTTAAGCCTCTAATGGCTGAAGAATTAGTGATCTTGGAACAGAGATGGCAAGGAGTTCAGACACGTGACAGAAAGTTCCTCCTTCCTGACAGTCATTTTCAGGCCTCTAAAAGCTACCTGCTGCCATAGTCTTGCTGGGCCTCTTCTTCAATACTGTTCCTAGACTAGTCTTTTCAAGCATAACAGTGATAACCTGTTTGATACTAATCTGTAATACTAATATGTGTGCAGAAAAGAAGTAAATGATAGGTGGCCCAAGTTCTTGGGAGTGTGCCATTTCTACCTCTGGACCTCTTGGAGCTTCCTACCTTTGCGAAAGAAAACATTGCCATGCTTCCCATGGGTCTTCAGTGAGTTCTTCTTCATTGACTGAAAGTTGCTCCTCTCTACCACACTCTGAAGCTCTTTCTCAGTCAGGGAAACCCCAAAGAAAGCAGCTATGTTTTTCACGCCCATGACTGGATTCTGAAAAGAGGAATGTAATATACCACATGACATTTGATCAAATTACACTGCTTTCTTAGTTGTTTGCACTTCCTGCATCTCTCTGCTGACTATACATATAAAATATTCATAGAGTTCAGTAGGACTGGAGTAATACATAGTGTTTGTGGACTAATACATAGTGTTTCTCTTCTCCATAATTATTTCAGAGGAGATATGAGCTGTCATCCTATAGATCACAAAAGTTTGTGTGTGATTTATAGTTGAGCAAAATCCACACTGTTGACTATGTAAAGCTTGCCAAAAATTTACGAGGGATTTTGATTTACAGTGATTCAGGAAAGAGAAAACAAGGATCATTTTCACAAACAAAATTTTTAAAGACTTTTAAGTTTGAACTTCATCTTTCCTTCCCTTAAAACAAGAATGTTTCTCATGCAGCAGTTTGAATACACTACATGAATATAATGGTTAATTGGTTTAGGAACAAACACTCTTTGAAGCACAAAATATTTGTAACTATTGGTAAGCTTACCTCTTTTAGCTCTTCATAAGTTATTGTCATAACATTTTCATCATCAGCATATTTGTTCCATTGGGAAATGTACTCAAAGTAGCATCCCCAGGCCACTAAGTAAAACAAAAAATTCCTAAGATGAAGCATAAATGAAAATTAGACAAGCTCCTTATGAAATAAACCAATTTTTACTCCTTAAGTTGATCACTCAGCCGGGGGCATTATTAATAATGTGTATGCCAGAGTTTACACCCTTCTGTGGGAATTACAGGGTTTTGCTCCAGGCTGTTCTGACACGTGCAGAGGTCTCACAAAACATTTTACTATTTCAATACAAATGTGAGTCCAATAAAGAACTATAACCATCTCGCAGACTCCTTTAATCCAGTTTAAAACCCTGTTTAACTTCTAATTCATGTGACAGAAGCTGGGCATGTGACACACAGACTGAAGAATTCATGCAATTTTAAACTAGTGGGATTATTTTCTTTCTTTTTTAATGCTCTAGACTTAGAATAAATCATTCCTCTGGTCTAGTTTGGCACGCAGGTTTTTAGATGTCTGTGTGGGCACAAGATGATGGACATTACAGAGGAGGGGTGAAGGCGATCCAAGATAGAGATAAGGACTAACGGCTTCTTCCAGACAAAATATCAGTTTGTGCAAGTTAAAGCACTTTGTGGAAGTGCAGTTTTGATAAGGATTTAATTGCAGGCATAAGACAGGTACTGTAAACCTCAGTTCAGATGTCTTTCTGTCTTTAATCTGCTTTTGCACTGTAAACTGAAAAATCCTAGTGAAGATGATTTACAAAGTGCAAAGTTTTTAGACAAAGTCAAAGCACTGAATAATTGACACAGCCAGAATAATATACTGTACTTTTCTTTGTCATGAAAGCTACGAAGAAATCATCCCAGGTCTCATAGGAGGGAAGATGAGACATGCCATTGGAAAAATGGTAAAAAGATGTAGCTACATCTTTTGGATTGCGGATCAGCAGCAATATCTAGAATAAAATAAAGTATTTTATTTGTAGAGTAAGACATAACAGTATAGTATAAAGAAAACAGTAATTTACTATTTATAAATTTATAATTGCAATTTCTAATATCTTGTATACTACTTGCAAAAGCAGCAATTTCATTCTAAATTCAGAAAGTGAAGTATTTTCATTTGCTTCAGTACCTTGTGATGATTGCATATAGTTATTAAAATATCTTTTTCAGATTAATCAAATTAATTATGCAGAATCTATATATGTTTTGCTTGATACAAGCATCATTTATCATTTAGGTAGTGGGGAAAAGTCACAAAAATACAAATTCTTGACACACTGAAGCTTTCACTTGTGACAACACCAAAAGATGCCTCCCATAGGAAATTGTGTCAAAATACATTTTACTGCTTTGTTCCACCATCTCACTTGTGGAGACTGACACAAAGGTGTCAATAAGGATGAACTGAGATTAGGTAAAATGAATGGCAGAAATTAAACCAGGCTAAACACGTAACTACAAGAATGATTTTATTGAAAAGTATGAAATTGGCTTTAAAAACAATCTGTTGGAGTGTTTGCTTTCAAGATTTTAAAATCAGAACTCACCTTGGCTTTATTTCTGAAGATAGACCTGGGAAGATTTTCAGGAAGAAGATGAGTAATCATAACTCTTCGAGAAGGCAATTTGTTCATCCGCTTTAAGTATTGGAAGGAGGAAAGTGAACAGTTCAGTACAAGTATTGTTTTCATCAGCCTATGATAAAATATTGTCTTGCTAAACTTATCAAGTTATTGCCTGATAGAAGTACTTAATTTTTGTGAGTGTTATCCTGGGATCTTAGTGGACAGCTCTGAGTAGCTCTTTCAATGGCCCCTGAGAATGGGCCATTGGAAAAAGATTAACCATTGCTAATTCTCTTCAGTGATAATTAATTTAACATGTTCTGTTAGAAAAGGGATCAAATCTAAAGGTAAGACACAAGCTCTAACTAGGGGTATGTGAAAGCTGTAGGATCTCAAGGAGAGAGACAAGGGGTGAGGAAGAAGAGCTAGTAAAAGAGACAAAAACCAGTATTTCAATACTTGAAATTTCATTAAACTCTTCTCAAATACAAAATATGTTACACTGAATTTCTGCAGTTGTTGTGTATTGAATGAGTATGTACTTCTCTAAAGCCCTCTGAAGTGTCAACTTATCACTCAGCATTTGGCAATGCTGATGAAATTCATCCTGACCAGATGCCACATACAGAGAAGTGGGAGAGTTCTTATCGAAGTGGAATATTTCACACAGCATATATTCAACATTTGAAGCACAACATTGTGACAAGTTACACATGTCTTCTGTGCCCACCTCATATTTCCCAGTATCTCCCATTTCTAGGTAGGGGAATTCTTGTATTTCTTCATCATTCACGCTGCTTTCTTTATTCTGCACTTTCTTTTTAAATATGGCTACCAGATCACTTAAGATTTGACCCAGCCAGTTTGTGCCTAAAAGGGGAAAAATACAGAATTGTTTGTAAAACCTTTAGAATAAACAGAAATGGGTTTGCCAGGAAAGCCAAGAAGTAGATAGTACTACCAGGTGAGTTGCTTGGTCTCCTTTCATGTGATAGAATCACAGCTGACTATCTGAACAATCACCTGTGAGGATCTTACCTTTGTTGTTTATAAGAACTGATTTCTCCAACTCAAATGGCTCAGTACATAGTAAATTAACTTGTTTATTGTAAATTAACTTATATATTGTAAATCAACTAATAAAGGAGAATAATCACCTATGATTCAAATAGGAAAACGTGCAATAATGTTTTACATTTTTATTGTGACATATATAAGGGGGTTCGGAGTGGTTAACCTGTACCTCAATACCCAGTATATTATATATGTTTTCAAACATGCTGCATAGGATTATCTTGGGAGGAATGGTGGGTCACTGAACTTGAACACAGGAGCAGAACTAGATCTGAAGTTTGTGCTGTATGTGCTCATTTTCTTTACCAATGGGTAAAAATTCTCTGAAATGACATTTCCTATACACATTTATTATATTTTTATTCAAAACATCTTTAGTTTATCATTTCCTGACTTTTAGACACCGAGTTCCTACATCTTTGTCACTACAGTCTCAATAACTGTGCTCTGTTGCGTAACATTTCTTCAAAAAGAAAATATGACAAAAAAGCAAAAACTTTACAATCCTGTCAACTGTGACTGCAGGACAGAGTGAATCCAATTGCTGGAGGAGAGAAACAGCTACGTTAAAATGGATATGAGACAATCTAATAGAAACCTGTAGCTCTAATCCAAACTCTGTAGCCAGTAAAGGGTGTTTTCAGGAAGAAGGAGCAAAGACATAGGGTAAACTTGCAACCCTAGCAAAGATCTCCTCCTGATTTTCCAATAGCAAAAGATCAGTGTGATCACTTCAAGTGTTAAAAAATTTCAAATATTCTTGACATCTATAAAACTCAAACAAACAAACAAACAAAACTAAAGAACATGCAGGATGGCATGTGAAGATACCAAAAGCTCCATTTTGTGTAAAAATATAAAGCTATTAACATTACAAATATAAATGAGAGAGCAGATCCTACAATATCAGGACATTTAGTTACCTCTGGCATGAGAACTGTATTTTAATTCTCTCTAATTTGTGCATTTAACTTCATAACTGTAAAAGGTAAAGATAACAAAAGCTTTAACATGCTATAGAAAAGCAAATCAAATGTCTTTTACTTAGTCATTTCAACAATTCCCTATATAAAATCTTCATAATTAATTTTGTTGCGCTTTTTGAGAACAAAAATTAGTTCTACAACATTCTGTGAAAATTTGAAATGATATTTAGTACAATATATAATATTATATAATATGCATTTTATATATTTAGTACAAACCTACTTATTTGTCATTACATAACTATATTTATGAAGAAAGCAAACTGTATTCACCAGATTTAGGATATCCTGCCAAAATGATATCGTCGCTTCTGGCTTCAAGGAAGTCCATGGCTCTGAATACTTCAGGACTGCAAAAAGTAGCAGGATAGAGAATATCCTTGTAAGAAAAAAGCAGTTTGTCACGATCCATTGTGTTAGCAGTAACCATTGCCTTATTTATGATATCAGCAAATGTTTTCCTGGACTTCTCCATTCTTCAATCACTCTCACGTACACAGGCTTCCTCACAGTGTGAAGTGCTATGCAGAAAAAGAGACAGAGATTACCTTTTAATAGGAGGTTGATGGTTTGTTTTTTTGACCCTGTGAGCAACTATTTACTACTCTTTCTGAAATTATAAAGAAACACACAACTCCAGACAAAGTCCTTAGGTCATTTGAACCTTTTGAAATCAACAGAAGTTGAACATAAACAAACAAGAAAAACAAGAAAATGCAATTGCATTCTAGCTTAAAGGACTTAACTAACTTCAAAATATGCCAAAACAAATCTGAAATTACAACACAGTTTATAAACGTAATATTTCAAAATAGAGCATTGTGAATTGTAGACTGGGGTTTAAATGGCACAACCACATTCTTTATGGGAATTGCGCTCTTTCCAGCATTCACTCTGCTGGGATTTTAGTTTTTTATTTTTTTCTTAATATCACTGATCTTCTCAGCAAAATGGGATCAAATGTATTGGGACTGGGAGAAAAACTGCTCATTGTGCAGGAGGAGCAGGAGGACCAGCAGTTGCATACCTATATGCTTTTGCCATTTTCTTGCGCTGATGGATTCATGCCTGGTCCCTGAGGCATGCTGCAGTGCTCACAGGATGACCTAGCCCTACATTTTTATATCAGTTTTGTTCAGCCCGTAGAAATTTTTTGCTTTTCTCTTTACCTCTTCTTTTCTGTAAAATTATGTCAATATAGAAAGACCACCTGAAAAAGTGGACATCATTCAACTCCTCCTCAATCCATTTGTTGAATGAGATCAGTGCCAAAGCACAGCCAGTTAGCACTACCTGCATCACTGCACTAATGTTATCTAAAAATTGCTATACCATGAAATAGCACCTTTACTGATTCTTGAAGTGTAACCAGCCACACAAGCAAAAAAAAAAAAAAAAAAAAAAAAGCAGCCTGCCTTAATTTTTTTCCTTTACCTCCCCTTGGTCCTAAACTGTTATGGACTGAAGCTAAGAAAAGGTGTTTTATTGGTATTTTTACTTGTGAGGAAAAGAAAAAGGGGTTTGGGACAGTACACATTCCATAAGGAAGGAAAAAGGGGGGAAACAGTATGTAAATTATTAATGCATTTCATGCAGTAGCATAATGTTGGAGTAGGATTTCCATGATAGAAAGACAGCTCATTTCACTCCTACACTTCACTCATCAGAGAATATTCCAAAGAAACTTTGATAGAGAAAACCCAGATTTCCAGTATGTTCTTGCTAGAAAGGGAAGTCAGGCCAATTATTCCTTGGATGATGTTTTACCCTTAGGAACAAAAAAAAAAAAAAAAATAGTATTAGTGGAGAAAAACCAATTAGAAAACATAAGTCATGAGGAGGGATTTTGAGAGGAGTTATATTTCTTGGTTTAGTAATGTGAACCTTCGATACTGCCATCTGCCACAACACCTGAGCCAGGGGAAGGGAGGAGCGTACCTTGCCCCATACATGTTACACAAGAAGACCCTCTTATCTGCCAAATACTGAACCTGGAGATGGATGGAAAACATCAGTTGATTTAAAGTTTCTAAGAAGCAACATTAAAAACATGGAAATTAAAAACAGATTAAAGGATTTGGTAATCTCCAGATTAATGGTATTTATTGTTCAAGCCACCACAGTGCCTCTAAAGGTTCCTGACTTCCCATACTTATCAGACCTCATCTTTCCTGGCTGTGGAGCTTTGCAGAAAGAGGCTGGTGACCTTTAATATGTTAGCTACAGAACACTGCTAGCTGACAGTTGCCTCTCATAATCCCCCCTCTGGAACAAGGTAGGAAATAAGCAATTTTCCACAGCTTTCATAATTTCTGTTAATGTATTAGCTAGTTGCCAAAGTACAGATGCAAAGGTTAACTGCCCCCTCCCTCCTGTTAATACTCCACTAGGTAATAAGAAAGATTATGCCAGTAAATACAGAGAATTTCACAACACACAATGCTGGAGAAATAATCTGTTTATGCTAATCCGAAGATGTCAGCTGTATGTTAACAGTCTCCTCAAACCATCATCAAAAGAGATTTATTTCCTTGCTTTTCTGATCTTTCCCAACTGTATTGGTGAAATTAATTTTAAAAGTTGGCAGTCTCTGACGAGAACTTTGTTACCAAATATATGTGCAAAGGAAGGAGTCAGCCTAGTGACTGCAAGTCACCTGTTGCCTTACTGTGTGTCTATGCGACCTGACATTAAAAGAGGAAGTGAAAGAAATAGGAAGGAGGGAACAAAGAAGGTTACAAAACACTCACTGGTGTTATGGAGGACTTTTTGATTCTTGCTAATGCACTGAATGTCCTATTTCCTGCAAACCTGTCATTAATCCCATTATAATCTATGCCCCTTAAACAGTCAAAGCTTTGGAGCCTTTAATAGAGAAGTAATTTTGTCATACAAAGGAAGTGTAATGTGGCGATACAAATGAGGCCAAATAGAAAATGCAAATGTAAAGTATGCTAAATAAAGCTGATTAAATATGTATCTTGAAACTGGTCATCCAGATGCATTAAAAAAATTAGTCCTCTCATATTCTTTGGAAAAAAAAATCACGATTTTAAATTAAAGTATGTGAATTTGAATACACAAATCAGGATTATCAAAGCAAGTGCAACTTGCTCAGCAGGGCATATGAGACAACAGTGGATATATTCCTATAAGAGCTGGAAGTCTGTAGCTTGGGTCTTAAGCATGAAGTTAAAATAGTGCATTTCACGGAGAGAAGACAATTTAATTCCTTGTCTGAAGATTATATTTTAACTGTTTTTTCACTTAACTTATCAAAGACCCCTAGTTGTATTCAAATATTGTAGTATCAGGACTGAAAAGTCATACAAAAAGGAAAAAAACCCAAAAAACCCCAAACAAAACAGAGTGTTTTCCTCTGATTTTTTTTTAATCGTATTTCTCCATGGATTTTGTTGAGCCCCAGCCATGACGCTGTAAATTAATCTTATAGAAAGTTTAAAGAAGAACTGCAGTTAATAGCCTGTGGGCTAATTCAGATCCTGACTAGCTGGCTACCAGACCAACGTGGGCAACACCAATAATGTTGTGGTATAAACCCAGCCAGTAACTCAGAGCCACGTAGCCACTCGGTCACTCCCCTCCGTTTCCTCCTCTCCCCAGGCAGGATGGGGAGGCGAATTGGAAGAATATAAATCCCACGGGTTGAACTGTCCAATAACTAAAGTACTATATAATAATAATAATAATAATGGCAATATCAAGGGGAGAGAATATAAAACTTAAGGGGGAAAGGAAAAAAAAACAGTAAACATAAGTGATGCACAAAACAATTGCTTACCACTTACTGACCGATACCCAGCCCAACCCGAGTAGCAATCAGTCCCTTCCGGGTGACACCCCCCAGCTTATATACTGGGCATGACGTGCTGTGGTAAGGAATTCCCTTTTGGCTAGTTCAGGTCACGTGTCCTGTCTCTGCCCCTCCTTCCTGGCAGAGCATGAGACTGAAAAAGTCCTTGATCTGAGTAAACATTACTTAGCAACAACTAAAACATTGGTGTGTTGTCAGCATTGTTGTCAGACTAAAGCCAAAACACAGCACTGCACCAGTTATTAGGAAGAAAATTAACTCTATCCCAGATGAAGCCAGGACAAATAACAACCTATTTACTCTTGGCCTACGATCTACCACTTTCTTTCACCTCCTGTTGCCCTCTAAGCAACAGCAAGCTGACTGTGCTCTACATGGTGTGTTGAGGAGGTCAAGGGCTGTAGTGTGTACTGCTGGAAGCAAAGCTGGGACATGGGAGGAGGACGTAGGGTTTTGTATCCATACCCTCCTGCACTTACAGGATATGGAGATGAGGGTACAGGAGAGATGAATTGATGTAAGGGAATAGAGAGGGAAACAATGATTTGAGCATATCTTCCCTAGAAATACCCAGTCCACAACTATCTATAGACAGTTTAGCCAGACTGAAGATTAATGATAGCTAGTGAAGGAACAACAGTTAAAAGCTCAGACATCACTGTGTGATAAGTACTTTTCTAATGCTTCCAGGGTAAACTTAGAAGCATAGCTCTTTTTTGTAGCATTGCCTATAACAAACCCTGAGAAACATGAGATGGCTCCATGCAGAGCTTCTCCAGATGTCTGTGCTGCAATTTCCTTGTGCTCTGACTGCAGTGCTGGACCCAGGCTAGTTCCAGCATTTGTGCTCACTGAGCTTTAGCGAACAATTTTTCCTAGAAGGAGCACATGGAGACCCCAGTGCAGAGACACTTAACCACTTCCTCAGGTACCAAGTTGAAACCAAACAGGCAATTCAAGCCCTGCAAGACAGAGGCTAACAAAGCCACCATATCAGTATTGGGCTTCTCAGCATGTCTTCTGGTAGCCATATAATCAGACTTCCCCAATGTAAACACAGAAATATCACAACTGCCTCTTTCATAGAATCATAGAATGGTTTGTGTTGGAAAGGAACTTAAGACCATCTAGTTCGAACACCCTGACATGGGCAGGGACACCTCGCACTAGACCATGTCACCCAAGGGTCTGTCCAACCTGGCCTTGAACACTGTCCCGCTGCACACAGCATCTCACTGTTTACAAATGACAAAATTCCCACATTGCATTTTCTTCCCGAGCAAACTGAGTGCTCATGAATAAGGAACTATTTCTGCAAAGACATGTGCCAGACTAGCTGACATTCCCCTGCCATGCCCAGGCAATCTGCATCAGTTGTAACCAGAGGGTAAACCATAGAGCCAAGCAGTGAGCTCATTCCTGTGGCTGCTCATCTCTTGGCCTGCCTCCCAGGAGTGCTCTGCTACTTTCTACTGAGGGACTCTGCTGAAGAGCTTTCACCATGGGCCAAATGTTAAGTGCTCACCATAAAGTTTCTACCCATCCTCTTTTTTCAATGGTCCCCTCATGATTTTCTCTTCCTCTTTTTTTCTTATGGTCAGCAGGTTTGATTCATTTTGCTAATCAATTTTTCCGAGCTCCAGCAGGACTGCTTGGTTTTCATCTTCCTTAATTAGATTCCATTCAATACTTCCAGACTCATTCCTAGAGATGAAAGGTGAACTCATATTTCACTTGATGTACCTGATATTGGACTATTGTCTCTTCAAATCTCCAGTCTGAGGAACTTTTATAGCTTAGAGATAATCAAAATACAGTCCCCTTTGATCTCAGGAAAAACACAGATACAAAACCATGAAAGTTTTTCCCTCTTTCTGTTCTACCGTACTTCTTAGTCTCAAGGTTCTCTCATCTTCACCACTCCCTTTTTTGATCCTCACACAATTCCTCAGTTTTCACCTTTTTTTATACATTCCTTAGGTCAAGTCCATTCCCTATATTGAGTTTCGCTTAATTGTGTAGAGATGAAGGGATTTTACATCCAAAACAAGATAAAAATAGTCAGCAGTGGCACAGCTCACCAGACCTACTAATCTGTCCATGAAATATATTTCCACATGTGGCTTGGAAAAGGCAAAACTTCTGTGTCTTTTTATTTTTAGGTGAGTAATTTAACTTATTGAAGTCTTTTTCTGCCAATAGTTATGGCTGTTCTATATCATAGTAATCCCATAGTTGCTGCCTTTGAAGAGTGAAAACAGATAGCTAATGACAAAACTCCTAAATATCTGAAGCTTTTACAATTCTGATTTAAAGTTTTCTTAAACTGATGATATTTTCTTACATATACCAAGGACATCATTCAGGAATTGCTTCTGAAGCTCCGTCCTCCAGGCCTTACTTTGTGTTCCCCACTACCTCCAGCCAGAGATGGAGGACTCTTTCATAATGGTAAGATGGGGTAGACACCTGGGACTGGTCCAGCTTAAAATCTATCTCACCATATGGCTTGAAACCTGTGTTTCTCATTTTTAATAGCAATTTTATAACAGCTGTAACTGCAGACTTTATCAGAATTGCTGGGATTTAAAAGTCAGTGCAACAAGAAAACAAAAAGGCTCCTGCTAGTATAGAGTGCCAAGTCAGTAAATTATTTTTCACTCCTGATTAGTTCCAGTGCTGTTCCCACGCTTAGGCTCTGTCTTGCGATCAGCAGCAGAAGCTGTTTGGTAACTGGGATCCTTGAATCACTACAGAAAGAAGTGAGGCCACTAAGCAGAGGCCACCAAGACCAGCTTTGCTGGATCACTTTGTTGAATTGATGGTGTTTAAGGTTTAAGGTTATAAATGGATTTTACTTAAAAGAGACCTAGAATAAGAATGATTACTAAATCATACAAAGAAGTTCAGATTGAATAGCACAACTCTTTAGTGAAGGCTTTATCATAGACAGACCAGACCATACTGTTGGAAACTACCATTTCACTCATTAGGTTTTAATCCCCACACTTACCTTTCTTCCCAGCTGAGTACCTACTAACCTTTGGTAGCTGCTAACTTTGGAAAGAATAGAGTGATCTCTAGTTAAGGTAACACACCCAGTAAAAGCAAACTGTGGAAGAAAAAGTGGCAGAAATGCAACAAATGTCCTTTTCTCCAAACCTGAGTACTGTCAGGTTGGAGACTTGCAGGGTGAGGGAGAAATGGAGAACATTGCTTTGAAGAGAAGGGTTAAAGAATTGCTTTGAGGAAATGCCCTCATGAGAGACACAATAGCTTTTATATATTATAATACCTTCATGCTAATAAGAATTCATATTTTTATGTGTTTTGAATCTTTAATTAGTTGATTTGTGAACTGTATTTACTCCACAGAGATGTTAATTGCAACATCTGCAAAGTGCAGGTAGAAAAAGTTGTCATCTGCCATGCGGGCAGCTCACTATTGTAGAAGAAATCTTGCATAAATGCACTGCAGATTTCTGGGAAGTACTCTCTCCTACTCTGGAGGCTTAAAAGATACTAAAAATAATCTCTTTTTTTTTTTTTTTTTTAAGTCCAGCACTTGCATTCTCTGAACTGTGCAATTTTTGTCCTTCACCACTTGGGAACCAGAAGGAGAAAAGCATTATGGAACCACAAGCAAGACAGACAGGGTCAGACCTTTGTTCTGCTAGGGTCTGCAGCAGCCAGTAGCAGGGAAAACAACCTGTCTCAGGGCCTTTAATCCTGGTCTGGGGGAAAATGGTGCTGATTAGTCTCTGCATGAGCATGGGGCATGCTGAGTTCCATCAACTGCATAAAGCTGCAGAGATGCTGCTTCTCTCTCGAGGAAAGGCATATACATTGACTCTTACGTGCATGCGGACCTCAGAAAAGCAGGTGACCATAGAGGTGTCCTTTAGGTCAACACACTGTCTTCATGGCACAAGCCTTGGTGTGGTCTTGTGTGTGCTTGTGGAAGATTAGACGAAGTTTAGCTGGGAAGTTTCTTCTGAGTTTCTATGAAAGTCCCAGAAGTTAACACCGTGAGCAGACCTTAGAAGAATTCCACAGTCAGAGCAAAGACACATCCCTCCCACAGAAACTATCTACCACAGACACAGCATAGTGCCGTGAGGTCCCAGGACTCCCAGGTGATAGTCTCAATATTTGAGACCAGTGCTTCACTTTTGACTGCAAAGCAGACCTCAGTGGAGAGAAAAAGCAGCCAAGACCCAAATCCAGGGCTGCAACATCTATCCATTACATTTCTGCGTTCATGCCAGTCTGTTCTTTACAGCAGTTGATTAATGCATAAAGCAACAATTAGCTGATTACAAATATTCCCAACATTATTTAAAAAGCTGTTACCTGTGAGTAACTAAATAACACCACTCGGTGATGCAACCAGTGAAATTATGGCTAAGGATCCACCTCTTGTTCTCTGACCAGGAGTGAACCTTACAGCAAGGCAGGTCTGGGATATGTTAGAAATCCATTAAGCAAAGTCAAAGGCAGATGTAAACTCTAGTTTTATTGTATTCTGATGAAACCAACAACAAAAGCAGCATCTAGGAATGACACACATAAACATGATTTGTTTGGTTTGTGACAACCATTTTTATTAGGCTAAGAAAAAGAAATCAAGAGGCTTAAGCAGTTATGTTATGTGTCAATAAGATTCAGATTTCTGCTGATGCAGACTTGCAAAAAACCACAAGGCCTGGCAGAGAATTTAGAAAGCAAACTCTGCTAGTAGATATGCATCAAAATTACCCAAAGCTGTGGAGAGAGAGACTAATACTGCCTATAAACAGAAAACTATACTTTAAACAGATTGAGCTGCTGATGTGTTAAAAGCTTCTTTCTTCTCAGTGTTTAATATAGATTTAATTCAAACTCCAATTAAGTCAATAAAAAAATCCATTTATTTGAATCATAATTGGATGAGAGCTTAACTATAGCAAAAATCATTTTGCAAAGAGGTGACCTAAATTGGCAGTCTTTAGAAAGGTCTCTAGGTATAAAATACACTTAAGCACTCTAGAAAGACTGTGAGATTTCATTAATAAAAGGGGAAATATACTATTCTTTTAAGAGGGCATATTGTGAAGCAGGGTTGTTAGGTTCCTCTGTGTGTGATTAATTATAATACTGTTCAGTAATAGAACAACTTCTTAGGATGCCAAAGGTCTTACATTTAGCATTAACATCTGATATACACTGCAGTCGCTACAAAGGCAGCTATACGCTGAATATTACAACACTTGTCTGCAACATCGACTTTTGTGCTGTGTATCATGCAACTGCATTCTGGTTCAAAGTTCAGGGAGTGATTGCTTTAACAGCTCTCTCTTATTTCTCAAGCTTTGCAATACGCATCATATTTTAACCTGGACTGGTTGCTGCTAAGGGTTCATCATATGCTTTCTCCATTTCCAAACTATGCTTTTCCTCAAAAAGCTTCCTTCAAGTTGCTAACATCACCTACAAAGAACCCTCATTGACACTGTAAGATGTAATGTGCAGGTTTTCATATTCAGTGTATTTATTTTCTCAGGAAGCATTATTTATATCCCTTGGTGTTTTTTTATTTATTTCTTGGTTTTTAAATTATTATTGGATTTAGTTCCTTTCCAAACCTGAGCAGATAGTCTGCAGAGATCCACTGGGTGAGGTCAGTCTGTGGCCAGCTTTCTGCTTCACTTACGCAACACATGGTTCCAGTCTTGGGGCAGGGATGAGTGAATAGCCACAGACTAACTTCTTCATTGCTACATGGATGAAATAAAGTTAACTGGCCTCATTTTCTGTTCACCTTCATACACCAGCTGGATGGCAATTGCGTTTCAAGTTATGCTTAGTTACTCCTGCAGAGGAGGAAAGAACCCATTGTGTCCTGGGTTCAGCTACAGCAGTC
>NW_009929626.1:47127-56249 GCF_000696875.1 Nestor notabilis | reverse complement strand
TGCACTTGTCTTGGTTAAACTTCATGAGGTGTGCATCCAAGCCAAGTGTTAAACATACATAGTTATATGATGTATACGGTGTTACACAAAATCACACCCCCTCCAATAAACGCTAGCCAAAGCTCATCATCACTTCTTGGTTGAGGTGCTTACTCGGAGCCAGGAGACTGGAAATACTTTGTGTCCTATTCACTAATTCTGTTTATGTATTTCTAACAGAGATTTCTGGTATATTTCCAAATAGCTTTATTTGTTTATTAACAATGTGAACTGAGATATGCAGATATTTTATTCTGTACTCCCCTTGAGAGCAAAGGGCACAAACTTGCATAAAGTAAGAGCCCACAAATGAAGTGCATGAACTATAAAAATCCAACAAAGTAAATTATAACTGTAAGAGGAGAGAAAAGGAAAAACAAACACAATCAATTACTAGCTCTTGAAATTATTGTTATTGAAAATAATACTTACATAACCTGAAGGAATAACCTAGCAGTTTAGCTTCAAAAATATTCAACAAACCTCAGGCTATCTGTAAACACATTGATAGGAAATCATTCTTTAACTACTTCTTGCCATTTCTCTGTCTCCTTTTTCTAACACTGCTACTTAGCACTATGAAGAAACATTTCCCTGCCTTTTTGTCATCATATTGTTCAACTTGCCTGATTTATTGGATGGCATCATCCAGTGCTTGACATATGACATATGCTTCTACAAATCATGTTATATTGTAAAACAATATTAACAAGCAACCTCTGAATGAGGATTACATAAATGAGGATCACACAAAGCCTGAATAAGGGGATAAGTTGAATAAAACCAACAGATCCTTTTACCACATTAAAGACTATTATAGAGGGGACTTCTTCCTAATAAAGGTGCTTGACTTTTCCCGTTAAAATAACTTATTTCAAGCTACTATAATTACAAATTAACCTAAAGGAGGCCTACAAGAAAGCTGGAAAGGGACATTTTACAAGGGAATGTAGGGATAGGACAAGGGGGAATGGCTTTAAGCTGAAAAAGGGTAGATTTAGATTAGATATTAGGAAGAAATTATTCACTGTGAGAGTGGTGAGGCACTGGCATAGGTTGCTCAGAGAAGCTGTGGCTGCCCCATCCCTGGCAGTGTTCAAGGCCAGGTTGGACTTGGCCTTGAGCAACCTGGTCTAGTGGAAGGTGTCCCTGCCCATGCCAGGGGTGTTGGAACCTGATGAGCTTTAAGGTCCCTTCCAACCCAAGCCATTCTATGATTCTATGAAGTTTCCAATATTGCATGTATGCCTTGTTTGCTTCATGAAGTTTTAACCCCAAAATAATCTCTGCTCCTTCAATACTGCTCCTCTTTGGAGTCAGGAAGAGCACCCAAGACTTCCCAAACCACAAGATTTCTATACTTTAGACAAGTATTTAAAAGCAACTGATCCAGCTAATTCTCTCAACTCATGTGATTGTTTTACCAACCAACATTAACAACCTTGAAAAAGTTATTATTATCTTCTACTAGACCAAACCAGTAGAGCTATGAAAATAAAGTTTTAGGGACCTATAAGCCCTTGCTTCAAATGGAAAATGAGGGAAAACTGTTAGTTTACTACAGTTTTCAAGAAGAAGACCCCATTTTCCCCAGAAGCTTGCAGTCATTCATCTGCTCAGAAGTCTAATAAAAGTTACTGTCACCATACAAATCCTGCCTTGATCTCTAGGACATCACAGCTACGATAAAAATAACATTATTACCATCAGTTAGTGTGTTAGCTCAAGTAGCATAAGAAAGTGCAGTTACAGCTACAATTGTAGTCTGTTATGACCTGGAGATGTCCCATGGTAGAATCCCTGCTTTTTTTTTTTGGTTTGTTTTGGTTACAGCCAAGGAAGTCCTATACACGAAACTGTAGAAGAGTATTTGCATGGTCAGATACTCAAAATAGATAAACAGAACTGTTTCACTATTCATTTTTACTTGCCAGCTATAGTCCTAGGATATGATTTGCCAAATGATATAATGATCTTTCAATACGTTTGTGTGCCTTGGTGGTGACAGTAGAGATGGAGATACACTGTCAACAGATCAGGGCTTGTCTCACTAGAGTAATGATGAGTTTATAATCTTGTGAACACCAGTACATAATAAAAGGAAAGCATTACTTTTGTGGCTTATCCTCAGGGGCAACTAGGTACCATGCAGCTGCTCACTCATTCCGCACTCCTCCACTCTTCTCCCAGTGGGATAGGAGAATTAGAAAAAGGCAAAATCAAGGGGTTGAGATAAGGGCAGTCTTATAATTGAAATAAAGCAACATACAATAAAAATAATTAATAATAGTAATGAAAAGGGAGATAAGAGAGAGAAAGGGAGAACCCAAGAAAAACAAGTGATGCACAATACAATTGCTCACCACCCACTGACTGATGCCTAGCCCATGACTGAGCAATGATCAGCCCCTCCTGGACAATTCCTCCCAGTTTCTATACTGAGCATGATATTCTGTGGTATGGAATGTCCCTTTGGCTAGTTTGGGCCAAGTGCCCTGGTTCTGCTCCCTCCCAGCTTGTGAACATCCTCACTGGCAGAGTATGGGAAACTGAAAAGTCTTTGACTAAAGGTAAGCAGTACTTATCAACAACTAAAACAGCAGTGAATTATCATTATTCTCATCCTAAATCCAAAACACAGGAAGAAATTTAACTCTATCCCAGATGAAACCAGGACTATTATTCAATCTATAATGTCATATTAATAATTTAGAAGCAAGAGCAAACTTTGCCCCAAATATTTTATAGTCTCCATAAAGAGATAAACTAGACTGTAACAACAGATAGTAGCATTACATCAATATGCAGAGAGCAGATCTCAACAGTTTTCTGTGATGCCTCAAAGAACGACCTTGCCTCATGCTCCCAAGTCAATAAAGATGGCAACAGCACAGGAGGTATGAGACTGAACCCTAATGTTGAATCAATAATCTCTATGCTGGGTCAAGGCCCTGCATCAATTCAAGATAGTTTTGCATTATGATGTTGCAACAACTTGCAAGGTCACCTGCAAGGTCACCTTACATCAGGTCAGGGGTACTATGCCATGATGTTGCATGAATATACAGAGACGCTTTCTTGTGACAGCAAATGAGTATAGGGGGATGCTAAATTTTGACATTACCATCGCAGCATCATCATGCATGATATTAATGTTGATGAGTGGTGACTCATGTCACAGGGACACTTAATTTTCTCTTTGCAGGACATGTTCAGGTGAGCATGAGTCATAACTAGGCAAAATTTTGCTAAAATCATCAAAGGCACCCCTTTACCCAAGTCTGTCCTTCCACATTTTCACTCCAACCTGCATGGACAGCAGATACTTTGTTCTAGTACACTTTTTATCTGCTCAGCCATTTGACTGAATATGATTGACCCTACTACAACCCGTGGAGAGTAACAAGATTCAAAAGGAAACCACTGTGACAGGGAAATGGCCCAATTATGCTGAGCCTAGCTTTCCTCCTGGCAAAACAGATTCAAAGCATAACACATCAAGACACAGAAGGAATCAGACACCTAGTGACTGCTGTTGAAGGAGGAGAACAAAAAGATGGCAATTATTTTAACCATCTTCTAAGATGTGGCAATAATGCTTCTTATAATTGCAAAGAAAAGCTGAAATGTCAATAGTTCCAACCAGCCTTTCATTCTGAATGAAGCCTGAATCAGCTCTTCATTTAGGCTACTGAAGCATCAACTACTTCCCATTAAACTATAGTTGGGTCAGTTTGCTTTGGTTGCACTCAGCTTAGATTGAAGTTGAGAGTGCTAATTACCATAAATTAACTTCGCCTTCCTGAGGTGAATTTATTTCAATTTTTGCTAGTATCACCCCCTTGTATGTTTCCTCATATTTCCATATTATTGCTAAAGTGATGGTAATTGTTGAAGTAGGTATTTCTGATCTCCATTCCATGGGGTTTTATCTTTAGGCATAACAAAGGTTTATTTATATCGATACAATAAAGTAACAACAGGGTTGTTTCTAAACAAATACAGAAACAGCCCAATAAGACTAAATGACAGATGTCACAGCAATTACTAGTCTTTTGTCCTTGTTTTCAATGGCACCGTGTGAGCAACAACACAACTTGCCAGTAGACCTTGTGCTCCTTTGCCTCTACTCTGTGTGTGCATATACTAGGTAGGAATAGAGGTCTTCTCTCTAAAATCTCACATTTTGAAACTGTTATGGAAGCTAGTCATAGGTTTTGAGGAATACTCAGCAGAAGAATAAAACTTAGCAGTAAAGAAGACTGTAACTGTGCAATACTCTGCCTCAGGCTGGACATGGGATCTTCACCGAAAGGTTTGTGCACAACATAAGTGCTCCAGCCCCTCTCATGTCACATACAAGGCTTTTCCATAAAAGATTCCAGGATCAGTATATATTCTCCCTTTTATCATTTACACAACTGCTGTGGCAGTACAAGTGGACTGACCCAAAAAGCTAACGTAACACAAGTGCATGTAATGAAGTTGGCAGTGAATTTTAGACAGAGCTTGCCTCAGCCTCCCAGTACTGTGTGTAACCCATTCTGGAGTTCCCAGGACATCACTTCATATTTCATTTTGACAGTTCAGTGTATCCCACCCTGACCTGAAAATGTAGACATGTTTCAGATGAAACAGAAGGTTAATTACAAAGGCTGAAGCCGTTAATGAAGGCTATCAATTATTAATCTGTTGGTCCACTATTCTCTTTTCCCATATCCAGAAGTGTTTATAAGCCAGTGACAGGTTTGTAGGGCTGATGACGTCTCTTAGCAACTGTCTTACTCTGCTGTATAGTTAGACCCCACAAGCAAAGTAGGAAAACATGTAACACATTAGAAGACTTCTAAGGAAAAATTCAAGGTGATGCAAGACAGACGATGAAACTACTTCCCACCTCCAAAACCTTCCTGCCCACTGCATTGCAGTTGGCTCTGGTCTTGCCTCTGAGTGACAGTCTTGCTAGTAATGAAGCACTGAACCATGAGGCACAGAAGGGTTTTATGTACAGTTTGTATTTTTATAAAGAAAAGTTATATCAACACCTGATAAATTTTAAAGCAAATGTATCCATCAAAGCAATATAGTCATCTGATGGCATAAAAGACCTGCCAGGTGTTTGCCACAGACAGATATTTTCAAATAATTATAGCCAACTTTGAAAAGTGTCAGAATATTAGCAGGGAAGTTTTCAGGAAAGGATAGCAGAGCTCCTATTAATTGTCCTCACATATGTGAGATTTATTTCCCTTGCAAAATAAATCCATCACTGAAGAAAAATGTTTAATTAAGAAATGTTAACAGAAACACGCTTTTTCAACAATTTATATTAAGATTTTATTACCACGTTAAAGATGAAAGCCTACTCAGTTATGAAACCATCACTTATAGAAAGTGGTAAAATCATCATCATTTGTTAACTGCAGAGTAAGGAGAAAAGACTTGGGAAGTGCAACACAGAATCTGTCTTGAGAGGAAATGATGATTATCTTCATCTTTTCCTACTCCAGCATTCTTCATTACTGCTAGATGCACAGTATCTTTCAGTTGCCATTTTTCAGAACTTCAAGATACTTTTCATCTTACTTGTGCAGCATTGTAGATAAAATATAGCTTCTAACTTGAATGATTATAAGTTTGCTACTTAACATCACATCCTGTAGTAGCCATTTTCCACTAAACCAGTATACAATATTGTCACAAATTGGCAAAATTACATCATATTCTTTCCACTTCTCTGGGGTCACTAAAGAATAAAAATACAAAAATCTAAGCCTACCTAATCAAAAAACCCTATTGAATGGACATTATTAAGCTTTCTACTTAAGAAAAATTGATGTTCTTTTTTGCATCAGAAATGTAGAGAACAAACTTTATCTTTAACGATGCTCTGCATATTCTAATCCTCAGCTTTTATCCTCAGGACACAACTTTCCCTGAGGTAACTCCACTGCTTGATTGTTCAGTGTAGGCTGTAGACCACTGTCCAAGGCTCAGAGAAATTTCACAGAAGATATCCAAACATCATTGTAATCTTAAAACCCTTTTTATCTCACATTCCACTTAAAAAAATATATATGCAAGCCGTAACTTATTCAACTGACTTTTGACACCATTTTATACCTTAATTCCTGTTTGTAAGTCCTGGACCATTTTAGATATTAACTTGCACTTCCTTGGCAGATCTGTGAGAAATGCCCATTTCAACTTTGTTTCAAATGGACCATACTGTCCCCTCACCCCCATATCTTGAAGACTAGAATTCTTTTATCTATTAAAATTCATACTTTCCTTCAGTTTGTCACCCTTTCAGTGATGCCATGTGTCATGTCAATGAGCTCCCAAGGTCTGAAGTAATCCCCCAGCACTCCAAACAGGAAGACAAAAACCTATCAATATATTTGCACACGCAGTTCTAGGAAGACCACACTATGTTCAGAAGCATGGGCCAAAACAATATGGTATGCTTCTTCATGCTTAGGTAATTCTGTCAGTCAAACATAAAGGACGTAAGTAAGATTGAAATCCAACAACAAAAACTACAAGGGTTGTTAGTGAGACGTTATCATTCCAAACCTTCAGACCCAATATTGATCTTAGGGAAAATTCTCAAAAGAATGGTCTGTTTCTCTCAAGAATAATCAAAGCACTTTCAGAAAAGTCAGACAACAGAATTGTTTACATTAGCACAATAAAGCACTCTTTTACCTTCAAACTGTAGCTCTTCCATACTTTGAAAATTAATTCTGGGTCCTGCAAGGGTTTCTAGATTCTTTTAAAACACTAAATGAGCATAGTTATATTCTGTGGCTTTGTCCTAAATTCACCTAAAATCCAAAACTCAGTTTGCTGTTCATCCTTATAACCACACATTTCCAAGTATGCCATCCATACCCTATTAACAAACAGCTCTGACATGAGAAGGAAGAGAGGACGCAGAGATCGTAAGAAGTAGTACAAACCTGGCCAGCATGAGATGCAGTGATGAACCTTTAAAGACTAAATTTACTGTCTGAGGCTGACAACTTTAGCTGTCTTGACCTATTTCCATCCTCATTTTATAAAAAAACACAGATTGAAAGCACTTTTCTGTGTCAAATTTAGCCATGTCATACAGGGCAGGCACAGATTTACCAACAAAAGAACTAAAGGAGTTTCATCCTTCCATTCACGCAAAAGTGTACTGCTAATGCTTGGTGGTGGCTTGGACCTGGCTTGGCAGCCAAACTCCCACCCAGCTTTCTAGTCTGTCATCCCTTCTGCTGAACAGAACAGGAGCAAGAAGTCTCATGGGTCAAGATGAACACAGGGATATCACCTACCAATTATTGTCGCAGGCAAAACAGATGCAGAAAAAATTTATTACCAGTTAATATATATTTATTTATATACTGATTTGGTTAGCAGGAAACAAAAAGACAAATGCTAAATCAGAAGGAAAACCCCTCTCCTCCCCCCTTCCCAGGCTCAATTTCACTCCATTGCAGGTTCCTCTCTTCCCCCCTTGCTATCACCACAAGTTACATTTGGTCCCCTCAGTCAGGCAACAAATGTCCAAGAGGTGGAAAGACCAGTTACAGTCAGTGCACAGCAGTCTCTCTGCTGCTCCTTATTCTTTTCCTCTGCTCCAGTGTGAGCTCTTGACAGGCTACTTCCTTTAGGAATATCCATCTGCTCCAGAATTGGATTTTCCACTGTCTGCAGTGGATATCTGCTCTGCCACGGAGCAATTCCTCCTCCTCTCACCTTGGTGTTACCTGTGTTGGTTATCACCCTTTCCCCTCCCCCTCCTCTTTTTGGCATTTTTCTGCCCTTCCTTGACTATGCTTTCACAGACACCATTGGCTTGGCTGATTGGCTCAGCTGTGTCCTGTGGTGGGTCCATTTTGGAGCCAGCTGAGTCTGGAATAAGGCAGCCCCTGGTCTCATTCCAAAGAGGCCACCTTGCAGCAGCCACCTTTCCATTAATACCCACTACATGGTTTTACATATGTGATACAATCAGATGTCTGCACAGCCCCCTCTTGCTTCTCCCTGTGGCTGGGAGAGTGCATACATTAAACAAGCTGCATTCACATCTGTGGACACACCACATTTGCAGCAGATTACTTTTGCAGAGATCTGCCCACTCATGCTACAATTCGTAATGCTTCCTGTCTTCTCTGGACCTAATTTATACACCCAGGACAGTGCAATGGACCACAGGCTCTTTAGTCTTCATAAAGACAGAAAGCAACAATCCAACTAGAGAGCACAGCCCCTCAGATGAACTCATATTTGAACTTATGCCCCATATTTGCCTGGTTTCAGGAACTTACCACCTTTTCCAATATGCAGGAAGCAGCAAGAATTTGTTCTAGTTTCACTACAGTCCAAAACCCACATCAACATTAAAAATGAATGACTTCTTAAAAAGCACTGAACAATGCTCAGCTGCTAAAGCTTTGAGTTCTTCGACAAGCTCAAATGCTTTCTTCAGACCTAGCCTTGCTTGGGTGATAAGAGTGACCTCCCAACCCCCAAACCACTTACTGTATCAACAGTTCTGGGAAAAAAGCAACAACAGCTCATCCTCCAAGAAAAAGCGTGGCTTTTGACACAGGAGTGCAAATGTGAAAGAAGCTTCTTACAGAAGCTAAATTACATTTTTTCTTTGGCATCCAAGGAGCCAGCAACTATTCAGTGACAATTATCAGTGCCAGGCACCACCTTCACAGGTAGCTCCATATCAGGAACTTCTTTCAGTGAGTACTCCATTATGAGCCAAATTCTAGCACAGCTCCATGGATATTAATGAAGGGATTGTGCACTCACAATACCTCTGTGGAAATAAAAATTTGTCTCAACAATAACAACTTTGATATATTTAAAAGTCTTTTAAAACCTAGATTTTGCCACTTTTGCTTAAGATAATGTTTTATTCAAAGAAGGAAGATATCAGAATCAGGCACCATGTACACCTCACTGTAGCAATATCAAAAAGATTATCATCCCTTTGGTCACAAGGATGTGTGTCATATTAAGATCTGGAGCTGTGTGGAGAACAATACTAAAAGCACTATGCAATATGTAAATGAAGCTGG
>NW_009929626.1:25951-47096 GCF_000696875.1 Nestor notabilis | reverse complement strand
ATTCCTGCTTTTTGCCTATTTCTACATTTATAAAGACAAAATACTCCTTCTCTGTGCCTCTATAAAGCTCCCATTTTCCTAGATATTACTACTCCTTACAGCCAATTTTGTAATCTAAGTTTTTCATTAAGGAAATTAAATGAGTCTGCTAACAAATAGCTCTTGTGAGAGAACAGGGATAGGAATAAGGCAAACATGAAATGTATTGTGCAACTGATGAAGGAATGTTAAGACATGGCTGAAGTAGACCAGTATCAGATGCAGTGCTTCAAAATTCCATGCAACAAGGTACTACCCTCTGTCCCCAAATTGCAGTGATCATCCTTCATTGCAGCTGCTTACATTACAGATGATGTCTTTCAAATATCTTAAAGGACAGAATTACCATTGTCTATTCACAAGTCCACAAGCCTGTTAATGACAATCTTAGAAATCACTGCAAGGCTCCCGACTACATAACACATGATGTCCTCTCCAATACAGTAAGAACTGCATTTCTGCAGTGAAAGAAATGGAGAAGACTCACACATTTATGGACATTGAAGTTCTTCAAAGTAATAAATACGAGAAAAAAATATCCAGTCTCACAATGAGACAGAATCAGTAGAGTTAGATTTTTAATACACCACAAAAATCTGTTCAGTGTAACAGAACAATGGACTGTGTGGACTATATTTCTCTTGTAAAACCTCCCAAAACTGTAAGTGTGCAAAATCAAGCCAGCAGTGATAGAATGCAATAGTTCTGTAAAACTTATCTGCAGAAAGGTGCACACCACACTCCCCAGGATGTTGGATGCTGCAGGGCATAAGCTTCACACTCAACATGCTCAGACTTCCTTCTTGAAATGACCTTTCCTGCCCAATTCTTCAGTACACTGTATAATACCATCAAGAAAACAGCACCCAAAGTGAGTCCCTGCTTCTTGACACTGCGCTCCCCTCTCCCCAGGTTGCATAACTTAAATACCTTTCAGTGAGTCCCAATTTTTTTCCACGTATTGCCCAACTCATAATACAAGTAAACCCAGTTGCTACTATTGAAAGGCTGTATTAACCTCTCTGCTCTGCTGCGGAGATACATTTACTTCAACCTGCAATGCCACAGCATGTGTTGCCCACCTGAATTATACCACAAGATCATTGCCAGTTGAGGGCCTAGTCTCTCTAACTATAACTTGTGATGCAAATTATCTATCTCTAACTATACTTGTGATGTAATACACCAACTGTGAAAGAACAATCTGCAGACAATAATGATGTTTATAAAAATTATTTTAGCAGTGCACCCAAAGACACAGAATAGATCCTTTCACCTTAAACAAGTGGGAAATGTCTGCAAAGTTACAGGTTCTCTTTCCTATAGCTAGTTAAAATAGTATACTAGAAGCATGACATGGTTCCTTACAGAACTGGTTAATCCCACCATCTCTTTAAGGCTGAGCAGCATCATGCTAAAGGGTTTTACAAGATTCAAAACCTGAAATCCTGTATATGGTACTGGCTTTCAAAAGAGATTGTCTAAAAATAATAGAATAAGAGAGATACGATAAGAAGGGCAGCCTGAGTCAGTATAAGTCACTTTTCTTTGTCATGCTTAATGATTTCTATTACCCAGCTTCCAGAAACTACACTCCTGACATCAGTAATTGACAAGAAGAAAGAATAGGCTAAAACAGGGGCTGAGTGCACTGAAAGTAAATTTGGACAGCCAGGGCTAGTAATATACTTCGTTATCAGGTACAGACAAAAACATGCTCAGCTAATGCTTTACACTGGCCCAAATTATACCAGTTATATGAGGCAGTCAGTTTCTTTCTGTAGGCTGCAAATTGCTCAAACAAAGCACCAAGAATTTAAATGTAGCAGAAAAAAAGATATGCCAAGATATTTAAGAAAGCTTTCACACTACATAAGTTTTACTTCATCTGGGTTTCAGGCTATGTGTTTGCAGTCTCCCCCATCCCACTTCTTTTACATAAGGAGATGGAAGAGGAAAACGCCTGTATCATGTATTTAACATTAAAGTCTTTCAAACCAGCAGGAAGCCTTCAGTTCAGTCATGCTTTATGTACTGAAAGGTTATCTAGCGGGAGAGGCTTATTAGCACAAATAATACCACTTCAGACTTGATCCTAACAATACACAACCTAAGCAAGTTCATGTCCCATCAACATTCAAAAAAAAAAAAGCAACAACAACAACAAACACACCACACCACCTGCTGCTGTAAATTTTGTCCTCAGGTGTGTGAGCAATGGTAGATGTCGGCCACAGCAGCTTTCCAAGTGCACTACCCTCCCCCAGCTGTTTGTATTGAACCACTTTCTCAGGATGCATAAGGAAGCAGTCTGAAGCCTTATGATTTAAAAAGATGATGAACATTCAGAGCCAGCCGGCTCCAATTTTAAGGCAACAGATCTACTTACATCATTTAGTCTCTAAGGCCTCATGTTTATGTCTAACTTTCAAAGAGATAGTGTGATGTATTATGACTGTATAACTGTTTTAAAGTTAAATGCATATATATGTTTTAGGCATTAGAAGTGGTAAGGCAATGTTTCTGAATAAGAACTGTGCCTCTTCCTGGAAAACTTATGGTCAGAGAAACTCACGAGAATTCAGACATTAGAGTTCTAGCCAAATTCCAGCTCATGCACTTTCTCCTCAAAATTGTCTCTGCAGCATCCTGGTAGAATAGGAAAAGGCAGAATTGCCTTTCATTTTCCACGTAAAAATATGCAGGACTAGTCTTCTATGTTCTCTAGAACAGCTGATTTTCATCTCAGTCAGCTGCATAGCAGTGCTCAAGTTATCTTTTCCCTGCATTGAGTTTTGAAATCCTCTAAAATTAAAGTCACAGTGCAAACAATGTGTAACATTGTTTGGATTAAAGTTTATAGTTTTCTAGTAAGATTTAGTAACATGTCCCTGCTTAAGATGTTCTTCATGGAAGCTTAAGAGAAAATTCATTTTGCTGTAGCTGCTGTAGTACCAAACAGTTGTTAACCTTTGATGAGAAGATTACATCAGATTCCAAGCAGGGGTAAATTAAACTGACAATTACCCCTGTTTAATTGCTTTTGAGTAGTACTAAATATGTCTGAATGTGCAGTGAGTTATTATTGTATGCTGCTTCTATCCATTAACACGAAGATCAAGAATTTTATTTTATTTTTTTAATGCAACCATAGAGAAGGCAATAAAGGCTTTCATTACAAATGGATTTAACTTAGAATCTGTTAGTGCAATTTATCCAAGCATACAATAGTAAAATGGGTTGGTCTGAATAAGCTTGTAAGTTTGTTCTCGTAAAGGACAAAAAAAATCTATATTGGCAATTGTTAGAGTCTATAAATACAGAAGATTTTAGTATCTTTTACAATGAACACTAAAAACTTCATACTTATCTCCTTCAGGTCCTGGTTGTTTCAACAAATGAACTTCACTGGGAATTGTCTGAGTTTCTTTCTTTGATGAGACAGACCAAAAAAAAACCCCCAAAAAACAACAAAACAAAATACCACCACACTACTTCACTCCTTTGTATATAATATTAAAAGGAAAAACATTGTTGTGGTTTAACCCTAGCCAGCAACAAAGTACCAGTCGAAAACAGGACAAACTATAAGATGCAAAATCTAAATTTACTCAGCATGTAAGAAAGTCACAGTATTTCCTCACTTACTCAACCACTGAAAAGACCATGACAAAATGTGAAACTCCCAATTAGTTCTGAAATGTGAAGCACTGCAAAACAGTAAGTGCAATTCAACTCAAAGTTTTACTGAAATTATGATATATAATATAGCCCTATATGACATATTCTACATAAACACTATAGGCATGGGAGAGAGCAAAATAAATAATAACCAATAGTAAACACGGTACTTGTTTGTACAGTGCACAAGACCAAGCAGTAGTGTAACATTAACTGCCATGCAGGGTATTTGGATGGATACTGTGAGATACTCCGAGATTTGATCATTTAACACCTAATAGCAATTCATAGAACCAAAGCAAATCCTAAGACAAACATTGATAAATTAAACAAGTTTCAAGCTGCAGAATGTATTTTAAACAGAGGCTATACATTTAGGGACCAATCTCTCTTGTAAGTAAGCCCATTAAGATTTTTGCTTCTAATTAGGAGTATGCTTTTTATTTCTGCACTTCACCCTAAAGTACTAGGGCCTAACTTTTCAAGGTGTACAACACCAAAATGGGCAGGAGTGTATTCTGGAAAAATGCTGTTAATTCTGCCCACCATTCCAAATCATTATCGGCTTAGTAGAAGTCTGTTTTCCTTGATGATGCAGTAAAGCTCTCTCTTTTAAATCAGCAAAGGTAATATATTTAGTTACTCATATCTTTAAGCCAGGTTTCACAAAATCACCCATATAACTTCCCATTGATTTTTCCTCTGTCTACTCCAATTCTTAACTTTCCATTGTCCAGCTGAACTCAGCTGTTCTGCAAAGCCAAAGTCCCGAGATTATTTTCAGATTTGTGACTCTAATCAGGCTAATTTGTGACTCTAATCAGGCTAACATGCCCTACCAGCTCTTTCTTCCTCATCTGTAATCAGATTCACAACCTTCAATAACAACAGCAAAAGGTATAGGATCTATGCACTGGGTGCACTATCGCTGAGTGAGGTGTTAGTGAATCCCTGTATCAAAGCACTGAGCTTCCATGCTGCCTGAATGGAGCTAGAGATGTAAAATCCATCATCTCTAGCCACAGGACATGAGCATGCTATTTCTTAGCTATGTATATTCATTCGTACACCACGTACAGACACTGGCAACAAAGCAGGGACTGAAAGCTCAAAAGGTCATTGCGATAACTTTATGGGGCATAGTGCCAAATTGTGCCAGCCATGAACAGGCGTGCTCGGGTGAAAAACTCCTTAACCTTCAAACGTTTAGTCTCAACTCATGATCTCCTATCACAGAGACTATTTCCCAAGAGCTAGTAGAAAAAGTAGGTAGACCATTCCTATGCATAATGTAAACTAGTTCAAATATATTAAAGATGGATTTTTAAACACTTGTTAAAAATAGAAACAGAAGTAACAACATGTTTCAAAGCTGGTTTGAAAACTGAAGGTCCATTTTCTTCCTTCAAATTAGTTTTCCTTTACTAATTCTTCCATGCTCTAGGGAACAATAAATGCAGCATGCACAAACACATGGGACTTTATACACCCAAAGAGTTTAAAAAGGACAGGAAAAGACTGAGGGCATTTTGGATCAGGATTCTTGAGTGTTTAAATAGAATGCTTCCATATAAGTAAATATATAAATAAATATTGGGCACTCTGACAATTTTACATCAGCTGACAAAACAGACACTGATGTGCATACCTCAAATTTGAGGCTCATTCAGTACAGACTCTCTCAAGCAAAATAATGGTGCTGAAGTCTTATATATTTGTCATGGGTTTTTCTATTCTATAAACCGACATAACCTGGCAAGCAGTTATTTTATGCTCATTTTTTTGTGTGAATGATCTGCATAGAGTACATTAAGTATTTTCAAAGTACTTGATCAGGAACAGAGTAAAGGTAAAGACTATGTATGACAGGTTGACCCTGTTACTTGGCCATTAACGAAGCTCATTCGCTTACTCGTCCCCTGTGAGACGGGAGAAAACTGGAAGGGCAAAAGTGAGAAAACTTGTAGACTAAGATAAAGAATTTAATAAGTGAAGCAAAGTCTCACTACTTCCCATCGGCAGGCAGATGTTGAGCCAATTCCTGGCAAGCAAGGCCTCAAAAAACATATAACTCTTACTTGGAAAGATGCAAGCCATAACCCTCTTTCTTTCCCTCCATTTTTATTGCTGAGCACAACATTTTAGAGTATGAAATGCCCCTTTGGCCAGCTTGGATTAGCTATCTCAGCTGTGTTCCTTTCCAAATACTGGTTCACCAACCTTGTGGTTTAAGCCCAGCCAGTAAGTCAGAACCACGCAGCTGCTCGCTCACTCATCCCATTCTTCCCCCACCGTTCCCTGAGGGACAGGGAGGAGAATCCAAAGAATGTAACTCCCATGGGTTGAGATAAGAGCAGTCTAGTAACTAAGGTATAGTACAAACCACTACTGCTACCAATAATAATGATAAGGGAAATAACAAGGGGAGAGGATATAAAACTTAAAGGAGAAAAGGAAAAGAAAACAATAAACACTAGTGATGCACTATACAATTGCTCACTGCCCACCGACCGATACCCAGCCCCAACCTGAGCAGCAATCTGGGCCTTCTGGGTAACTCCCCCCAGTTTATATACTGGGCATGATGTGTTGTGGTATGGAATAGCCCTTTGGCCAGTTTGGGTCAGGTGTCTTGTCTCTGCTTCCTCCCGGCTTCCCCTCCTCCCTGGCAGAGCATGAGACTGAGAAAGTCCTTGGTCAGAGTAAACATTACTTAGCAACAACTAAAAACATCAGTGTGTTATCAGCATTGTTCTCAGACTAAAGTCAAAACCACCAGCTACCACCAGCAGCAGCTACTAAGAAGGAGAAAAATCACTGTTACAGCTGAACCCAGGACACCTACTTATCAACTTTGAAATTTATTGAGATTTGTTTTTCGACTTAAAATTAGTCTTCAAGGCAATTTTACTTTCCTCAGTCAAACATCTTCAATAACAAATCATGTGCACTAAACATATTGTGATAGACATTAAAAAAGTCAATTGTAATACATACAAAGACCCATGAAATTCATCCCTTCAGCATGCACTATACCTTTTTGCACAGAGACAGAAAATGGATTTGTGTCACTCAATGGAATGCCTGTTATGCCTTTGGGCAGGCTTTTTTTAAAGAAACGTCTTTGTTATCCATACTACCAATACATTGGTCTTTTGCTCACTTCCTTTGGTTTTGGGACTTAAATTTCACATTAACCTTATTTTTTTTCAGCTATTTCTCCCCTTGTCCAGAGAAGCCAGAATTCTGGGTAGTTTTGTGTCTTCCTGCAAACAAGCTCAAGCAATCTGAAAATATACCAGTCATTAACTAGAAATTACTATTCTGTCTAAGGAAAAGTAGTACCTGACTGTATGCATGCTGTTAATCTGCTTCAGTGTTGATTAACACAAATACACTTAAATAATCTTCTTGTGATCAATATAAAGAAATGAAGCGGAATTAAGAGGCAAGCATCAGCTGAAGATGACTGCCATCCTAAGCAAAAAGGAAGACATGAGTTACAACTTACATTTATTAATATAAATAACTATAGTAAGGAGGTAAATGCTTGTGATGTGTGCTCTGTGAGATCTTCAGAACCTGTTTGCGATGCAATAGCTCAATGCTTGTTAATTTCTTAAATTACCCATTGTTGGTAGGGGACAGTACTGCCACCCCAATCCTGTAACAAACTCAAAAACTTACTCTATCTGGAAAGAGCAAGAATAATAGCCCTATTCTGAATGCACAATGTAAACAAGATCAAGACACAATGTGAAATTATTTGTCTTCACAAAAATTAAACGCAAACTAAAAGTTCTATAGAAGAGTAAGAAAAGAAGTCTAATATAGTGAAACACACACATTATGTGATAACTGTAAAGACAGTAAAGGCAGCTAAAAACAGCAAAACACAAAACAGGAGACTGAAGCAGGTCACCCACATTTTTCATGATTTATAGCCTCTGCTGATAAACTGCCTGTCAAATAAAACAGGCTAATCTTAATGAAACCCTCTTATTCTACTTTCTTTGATATAAAAATGAAGCCCTTTAAAACACACTCTGAATTTGGCCTAAGAAAGGCTGAAATATTTTGTATCAAGGTGATTTTGGTTATAGAAAAGTAAAACACAAACTGCTATTTTATTTTGCCTTCATCTGTTATTTCAGTCTAGACCTCAAGATATTTGGCACAACATATACTCTCCGTGGCTATTCTTCTGATTCCAATTCTTCTGCTTCTTTTATGTCTACTCAGATGACATGGCGCTGCAGTTTTGGAGGGAGTCTCCAGAAGACTTTGTATTGAATAGACAGAATTGTGTACAACTGGAAAAACATAAACGCAGACTTTGGCCAAACACAGTATACCTGAACAAATTTGGCCAAATGTACACATAGATTTTCTTCCATTTATACTTATTCTTATTAGCACTGCCATCTCTAACTTACGGAAGACTTTCTTATTGCTTAAGAATCACCATGTTCTTAAAATCCTGTAGCCTTAAGATGCAGTCTGCTGCTAAATGATGGATCCCCATTAGCTTGGGTATACCGAAGCAAAACTCCTCCCAAAATCACTAACATGTCTGCCTAAACCTAGAGTTTACATTTTACATGCAATTCAGAAACTGGACCAGACTCACAGGACTGTTCCGAAGAGCAGAGATGAGATCACAGTTTACAAAACACATTAAACTGAGACTGCAGAATAAACCAGCAATGTACATAGATGGGAGATTTCTCTCTATATAGTCATTACAAGAATGACAACCATCATTACCTGTCTTCCTCTCCCCATCTGATTTCTACAAAGATATTTGCATGTCGTAAATCACAAAATAGGTGTGGTACTGCAGGTGAATGAACATACAGAAACATTCAACCAGAACTCATTCATGTAGCTGTCTAAGCACCCATTGTGGAATACAACGTGTTTGGAACTAGTGCTTCAAATGACTTGTGTATAAAAAAAAAGTCTTATAAGAAGGGATTTGATTCTATAGCAACACTCATTCAATGTGCTACAGTCTGTTCACACAAACACCTCGTGCTTCATGTACGACATTGATATGGACGGTACACCATCCATTTTTGCACAGCTGCCAGTTTATACTTCATTGTAAATCAGTAAAGAAAATAGTTTCAGAGACTGTAATTTTTTGTCATATAAAACTGACACCTTAGTCAATAAATTTTCACAGTATACGAAAGGCTCATGATTAAAAAATGAATCCAAACAAAACAACCGTAAATTAAAGAAGCAAATGTATAACTTGTTAATAAGGTATCTTTTTAAAATTTGAACTTTATAAATAGAAAGTAAGTATAATGAACGCTCCAGAACATACATGATACTCAAAAAGCAGACACACTGTTATAAAATCTCCTTTGCAGAGTATGAGCCACTTTTACAATCTTTAAAATAGTATCAGGTCTTGATAAACCATAGCCTATACTACAACTTTTGGATTAAATTTTAGTTTAGTGAAGCGCATTAGAAAACAGTGATCACCAGGTGGCTTTTTTTTCACCTCTTATCACCAACAGAACACCTAGGGAAGTATGACTGGAATATCCAGAAAGGCCTCAGAAGAGGCCTCCCCAGTATCAATCCAGGAAATTTGCTACTAATGAACATCTTCAAGGATAAAATTGCCAAACTACACAGGAAAAAGTCAACAGAACTTTTATCAGTAATATAAACCACGATTAATAACTTTGATTTAGATATCGGAAACTAGCACCATGCCATTCTGAGTAGCTTGAACAAAATACACGGGAAGAAAGCAGAAAAACTTTCATTCCTTTCCTTTCCAAAAGTGACTGGAAAGAGAAAGTAAGGAACTTTTTTTTTTTTTTTTCTTAAATGAATGCTTACAGCTCGGGTTCAATTTGTATTATTTGTTTCAAACCATCCAACAAAATTAGTTATAATTAAAAAAACTCCAAACCAAACCAAACCAACAAACCAAAACAAACATCAGTGGGACTCGTTTTTAATGGTAGAGTTAAGAATATTCAAGACCCACATATAGAGAAAAAGTATGTGCTTTCATCATTAACTCTGAAAAGACTCATTGTGCAAGTTCTTAATGCAGGATTAAGATTTCTTTTTTGGTATTCGTGTCCATTTCCCCTGCTCCTTCCACTGACTACCACAAAGCACCTAATTTCCATTTTCTCTGTAACATCCCATTAGTCAGCCAAAAGCAAAAGGATCCCATCCTTAGACTTCTTTTCCTAAGACTGAGCAAACTCATATCTCTGCATCTCTTACATGCCAGTCATACTGTTCTCCAGTTAATTGAAAAACATTTTACACATGTTGTGTTACAGCATCTCAAGAATATACAATCTCTTGCTCAAACATATCCAACCACTTTTGCTTAATGTGCCTTACAGGATTCCAGTCCACTAGGCTTAGCATTGTTCACTTCTAGAAAGTATTCTTTAGTTCCTTTTAGTTTGTTTTTAAGAAAGCAAGCAGAAGTGTTTTTCTTCAAAAAAATGCCAGGATTTGATCTTGCTTTCATTCCAGCACAAAACACAAACTAAATATTTGGGTATATCACAAAAAGAGAGAAACCAGAATTGTGACAGTCTAAAGGCTCAAGGCCACAATTCTAACCCATTCACAGAAATCTGAATTTTACAACAATATTCAAAATAAAACCACTTAAAATGCTGGCAATGAGTTCTAGCCGTGACCCTTCTTTCAGAATCACCCTGCAACATAGCCAGTGCTTCGACATGATTCTGAACATGGCACGCTCCAGCAGCTGATTAAGACCCTCAGTCATTCACATTCGTCTGGTTTGGCCCCTGGCATTCCTCCTGTTTACTTATATCTTCAAATTTCTGTAAAATGGCAACAACTCCTCAGCTCATTCAGAACCTGCAAATGACCAACTCTCCTTCCACTATGAATTAATGCATAAAACATTGGAAATAATCTGAGCTTCGAGTAACGTTACCAGCTTCTACCTCTAGTAAACCTCTTGGCTACTTTGTCTGCAAATGAAAAGAAAGCAAACTAACTTTCCTCCTCCCAAAGCATCACATGAAATAACAAACTCCAAAGATTTCCAGTTCTAGTGTTCTCATTTTCTCAAACAATTCAACTCTCCCTAAACCCACCTTCACTCAAATTTCGCTATATTTGCCTTCACAAAAAATACTATTTTCTTCTTGCAAAGCCATGTTTTGCTAACATCAAATTCTTATTCTTTTGAGTTATCCCACTAAAGCAAGCAGTTATATCAGCTTGAGTATCTGTCAGTTTTCACTTTTTCTCAGTGAGAGAAAAAAAACAACCCTATCACTCCATTTAATTCTTTGCCTTCTGAGAAAAGTAATACTCTCCGCCATAAATTTAGGTGTATTCAGGACTGTGCATAAACCACAGTAGATTAACACTTCTACCTATTTCTACAATTTTTTAATAAATCCTACTGCTATTGAATCTCATAAGGCTTTTTGCTGTTGTTTTTTGTTTATTTGTGTGGGTGTCTCGGCCCCTTCCCAATTTCTTCTGGCACCAATATTTGGTTTCCTGTTCATCCCATTCAATAATACAACAAGATCCTAAAGAATTACCTGAGGCAGGTTAATTTGATGCATACTGAAGATACTAAGAGCACAGAGCATGACACATACTTTTTTAGAGTAATAGTTTTCTTCAAATGCATTTTCATTTAACAGAAACCCATGTCTGTCATGGACATGGGCCTGCCTATACTCACTATGTGAAGCTGCAGAAAATCACCAAGTCCAGGGGCACTGTCAATCCGAACAAGAATGCCATCCTTCACTGTTGTGCTGAAGCCTACAGCAAGGCGGTCTGTCCTTGTGCTCGGTCTGTCATTAGCTGGCCAGGTGTACAGGATGAGACCTCCACTCTTCCCAAATATATATGTGGCACCAGCTACAAAACACAAATCCAATGAAAAAAGTATTAGTTACACATTCCATTTATTTATTTGCTAACTCTGGTAATAATGCCATGTATTCAGCAAGGGAGAATATAAGCAAGTATACACTTTCATCAGCTAAAGGGGTGAAATCAATGCTTCCTGCTGGCCAGACTACTGGTAGAACACAGAGAAGGGTCAAGGTAAAAGAAAAGAACACCACTTATTAAAATCCTTCTATTTCGTGACAAATGACATTATGAGACGTCTTTGATACTGGAATTGGTTCCATACAGGCTATAACACACACATGAAATGGTGTTCTAGACTGACCTCTACAACTTCTTACATATACTCTTCCTTCTAAAAAAATTATATTTTCCTTCGTAGAGTCATGGCTCTATAATGCCAGACACTTCTTCTTATATAAGGAGATATGAAGGTGAAGCAGCTTTTTATCAGACAAAACATACCTGTTCCCCATTAGCCTTGCACCATTAGACTTGGTAACAAACAATGTAATTTCCTCCTTATGGAAAGTAAGTTCATCCTTCAGATGAGCACACACTCAAGACTCACAAACACTTCAAAGAGCAATTTAAATGTGTATGTATGTTATTCAGAACATCATCATCTTCTTATGTCCATCGCAGCAGGGGAACTACAAACAATCAAGCTTCCTCTTAAAGTATAAATCACTCAAGAAATATCTTATATATGCAACCTGAGGAAGTACATTTTATTAGTTCCTAAATAATAAAAGACAAGCAACATTTAAGATTAAGATAAGTGAAGAGCTTATCAAGAATGAATGATTTCATTAGTGCTGATATCCCAGACAATGCCATATGGAACACGGCTGTTCAGGAAAAAAAACAAGCCACATCTGTTTTAGAAGCATGGGATTCAATATGGGGATTCAAAGGGAATATTTGTAAGCTCTCCTTGAGGCTGGACTTGTCTTCAGTGGAAGACTATTCACACACAGTGGGAGACTATCCTTTTCACAGCACTTTACAAGACTTTTGGATATCTAGTCCAAATATTTCCAGCACCGTTTGTCTTTACAGTGAGCCTGGGAATTTGTTCCTTGACCTTGTTTTTAAGGACAACACCAAAACTCTCCAAAGCCGAACACTGTCCTCCCACATTCATGAAGGCCATCTGAGCTGAGCAAGACAGACACGCAAGTGGAGAATTATTGTCACAGATGAGGAAGCTGAGAAGCGAAAGCATTTGGAATTCACATTCTGTCTTGTACTCAACACTCTGGGTTAGAAGAAGGATTTTATAACTCAGCAGTTATAAAATCAGCCCCTGAGCTTCTTGGAAAATATAGCTAAAATTGCTGTTCTAGACCCAAATCTACATGCAGGACAGGAACACTTCTCAATGCTTCAGCTGCCTACTGTACCTCATTTTCTGAGCACTATTGCAACGGGTTACAAGCTACAGAATAGTAAGCAAAAATAGCCAGCTCTCATTACTGCATTAGGGATGAAATATCTGTAGAAAGTATAGGCAATTACTGGGTACATTTTCACATTTTCTAATCTGAGTGAAACTACAACGGATGATTTCTTTGATCTCTTCCCCCCACACACCATATACCATCCAGCAAGTTGTAGCAAGCAACCCTGAACAGACTAAATGTAGTTAGACACAGAAACAGGTCAGATCATAAATGGGTAACTGCTACACTTGCCCACAAAGCTGCAGCTCTGCTAAAGCCCTTTAAGACCTGAATTTCAAATAAATACTACACATTAGTAGAAATAATTGATACACTTCACCCTCACTTAAGATGCTTCCTTTAGACATCCTGGCACATGTTACCAAAACAGACATCAAAAACTCAGGCACACAAAAGGAAATTATTTGTGAACAGCTGACCCAGTGACAGAGTGAAAATAAATCTGTGTTTCCATCCTTCCAGGTCTGTGCATACCCACCAGAACATGCCCTCAGTAAACTCAAACAAATGTGTCTGAAATCAGGGTTAGATACGAAATTTCAGTCATAATTCTGAATTAATCAAAGAGCACACTGGCATTTTGGAACTGTGCACATGTATCATTTCGGTTTCACAAAGATTGATTTTACAGACTGAACTCCATCTTCTCATTCAGCTTTGAATTCAAGATGGAGGGTGTGCAACTATTGCAAGATACATAGAAAGGGGGTTTGGTTGTTTATTTAAGGGCATTCCTAACTGTATCTGAAACCTTCTGGTTAGAGAGATAGATGGAGATTACTGGGTATTGCATTACCTATGTCTTCCCCCCATGCATAGGTATATCAATAGCCCACTGTAAACTAAGTTACAAATATCCTCCTTCAGTTTATCAGTTGTAAAAGTTGTGTGTATTTGCATTACAGACTAAAACAAGGCATACCAAGGTTGTAAGCAATACAAGATGAGTTTACTCATTGCTGATGGCTTCATACATTAAAACCCACTTTCCTAAATTATTCTCACTGGAATTGCAAGTTTTTCTGCTTTTCTTTGTACCAGTTATCAGGCCCTTCAGCAGCAAAGACAAGCTTGGAAGAGAGTTCTTCACTACTTATGAAGACAGATGATTTCTTTGCCTCTCTAAGAGCCATTTGGCTGCAGGTAGAGCATATCAATGCTCCTATGAGCACCAATTAGAATCAATTATATCTTCATCAGCCTGTCATGGGACTTAACTGCTTAACAGAGCTTATTTTCTCCTCACAGAACATGATTTTGCTTCTAGGCCTAACCTGAAGATATTCAGTACTTTGGTTTTGTGCACAAAGATCATTCACATGCAACAACCAGAGTAGCACGGCGCAAAGTAATGTGTTAACAGAAGCCTGGCGGCCAGCAGTTGTTTCCTTATTGTCCAGATCAGAATTATCTGCATAATGACAGATGGCCACTTGCTTTACCTGTGTGTAGCTGAGTACATAACAATTTACTGGGTATATCAATGTCTTTTCCCTTCCTCACCTTTTCAGGGGTATACAGGATACCCATTGCCTTGTTTGGAAAGAGACAGCATATTAACATTGTGCCAGTACTAAGTTTTTCCCCAGAGTATGAACAAAAGTTCACTCTAATCTGAAAACCCAAGGTGCAAACATCAAGTAAAAGTGGAAGAGGAAGGGTAACAACAGTTACTACCACACTGTGATCACACAAAAAAACCCACAAAAACAAGACAAAAAAAAAGAAAAAAAACAAACCCCACAACAAAGACCCAAAACACCCCACACTCCCCCCCCACCCCGCAAAGCACATTTAAAGGCTTCTATGTGACTGCAGCAATCATTAGTTTACAGAGTCTGAAACTCCAAGAGAATCAAACAAGACAAACAGCAGAATTATAAACCTGGACTTCAGGAAAGGAGATCTCAGCTTCACCAGAACTTGGCAAGGCCTGAACAACTCTATCTGGTTGTCCTTGATTTAAGGTTGGGCTAAGTAACCTCCAGTAGTCCCTTCTGATCTTAAATACATAACTATCCTTTCCTTGTGATATTGTAGAGAGTCATAGACTAAAGTGAAGAACTTGGTTAAAGAAAATATCTGATAAATTGAAAGTCTGTTTAGCTTGACTGTTCTTGTTGCACCTAAGCTTTGCTACAGATCTCTTTATTACACAAGAGCACATATTTTTTCCAAGACACTTTCTGTTCAAGACAGACAATGAATAATACACTGGTAATGAACAGCCACTTGCTATTTACTTTTTCCTTGTTGTTCAAGGTTATGTACCTCCTTTTATAAATACAACACGAACTGTGCCCTGAAAACAGAAAAGACTGAGGAACAGATTAATTCCATTGATTTATTGTTACAGCAACTTCAACTATGCAACACTAATTTCAACCTGTACTGTGGAGAGAAAAAAAAATTAATATCAAAGATGAGCACACAAAATTATTTCCCCAGTCAGCTGAGAGCAATGCCACTTCTCACAGCGCCCTGGGCCAGACTTACTTTACTGACATGTGAGAACAAATGGGAACAGAATATGTTCAGGTACACAGCTGGGATGCTGCGTGCTGAACTTGGTCAGCACTAGGAGCTCACAGAAATGAAGAAATACATAGTGAGGAAACAGTCTCTACAGACGTAAGCTACTAGGATGTCATTACATGGTTAGCATACAAAAAGCTCATAAACTCAGAAACTTATAGTTTGGCAGAGTGGCAGTTGACTTCTCACAGACATGACTTAACTTCTAACTCCAGCTTTGGTGTTTAGAGATTTAAACATCAAAGAGATGGCCATGTTGCAATACACATGACAATGATGTTATTTAAAGTCTGCATATCTAGCTTAAGCAAATTGTGTATTTGCTAGCTGTATGCACAAAGCTGTTAGATTATTCAGTCAAAACTAGTCTGAGGCAATATACTTCACTGAAAATTCCTAACGGAAAAGTTATAAGCAATGTTATAAGCCACAGTAAATAAAGCCTCCCAGTGAGTTGTGCTAAGAAACATTTAGTTGAAGTTGGAACCTCCACCTATAATTTTAAATCTGTTATCACTGTTTCCTCATCATCGCCCAAAGACTTCGAAAACCTATCTTAAGGAAGTGTATCCTTCAATCAACACAGTACACAGCAGCAGCTATATCCTGCCTAAAACTAATTCTGTAAAGCAGTAGAAAACAAGCCTGTCACATCTGCACAAGTCATCACTTCTTTTGTGCCTCAGGATCCTGTGAATCTCCCCCCATTAAATATTCTATTGCAAATTCTCTATTTGCATCTACTAAGCCATCAGCAGCCACTTTTGCCTCAGCTACGGCACAGCACACACACTTGTTTCCCTGTTGCAGGAAAATACAACACCTGACAGGAATTCTAACAATGTTAATTCACTAGGTTAACTGCAGCAACTGTGAGCATCCTGGTCTATATAAGTACATACATCCTGTGAATGCTACAGTTCAGGTTTTCACAACTGAAAATTACCTTTAAGATGAAAATTATGAGAAACTCAGGACAATTTAAAAGCCATAATAATCACTTGAGATAACACCAGAATCTATGAACAGGGTCTCACATTCTTTCGTGACAACACTGTCACAGGCAAAACAGTCTCAACTGGGATAATCTTGCTTAACTGGTTTTACTGAAAGTTAACATAAACTTTTAATTACCAATTCAGGCATTGGGAAACAAAGACAACGAACAATTAACAAGCACTTAGGGGAAGTTCCTTTCAGCTGCAGTCCACCAAATCTGCTCCCCCTTTCTAGTTCTCTGTCCCTCTGGGCTGTCGTGAGACAACAGGCAGTGCAGGAGGTTGGGGTCAGTGAATAGAGGTTTCTTTCCACCATTCCTTGATTCTTATCTACTTTCTGTTCTCCAGCATGAGTTATCCATGAGCTGCAGCCTCTCAGTGGTGTCCCTGCTGCTGTGCAAGTCCCTCCACTGGCCCCAGTTCCTAGTCCCTCAGGGGTGTCCCTGGTGCTGTATGGGTCCCTTCACGGGCCCCAGTCCCTCATGGGTGTCATCACTTCTGTGCAGGTCTCTCTGCGGGCGGCAACCCCTCAGGGGTGTCCCTGCTCTGACACAGGTCACCCACAGTAGCTATTGCCCTTTCTTAAACATGACAAAGCAGCAGCACCATGTGCTCTTCTGACAGGTTGAAGTTCTGGCACATGGTGGGTTGCTTTCATCCATGACAGAGCTGGCTGTGACCACACAGGGCTGATCACAGCTTCCTCCCATGCTGAGTGCTCTGCAGCCCTCTGTCACTCATGACCCAATACAAACAAACATCCTGATTGTGGTGGTAATTTGCCAAAACACATAAGGCATGTACACTTCATAACACCTTCCTACCTAAAGTAACATGGAAGACAAGGCATATACCTTTCCCTCAATTACTATGTCTTTATTCTCTTGAATAGAATTCTCAAAAGTATAGGTATTGTTTTACTTCTTTACATTTTTGTAAAAGGACTGGAAAATCATTTTTACATTCCTCAGAGAAGAAATGTAAGGCATACAATTTTAATGTCAAAGACTTTTAAGTATACAAACAAAAGAACCCTACTGCATTTCCCCTACCCACTGTTTATTTTTCTTGGACTTCCTGTCCCCCCTGCCATTTTGTGCCTACTTTATGGTCCTACTATGTTTTCTGCTTAGTACAGTGTTTCTGATGAGTCTCTTGGTGTATTTCATATGCTGATGTAAAGGTTCTATGATATTTATTAATAATCATAACCTTCTGCTCTCTAACAAGAACCTATCAGTTCAACTACAGGAAAATTTGCGATGATGGCATTTGTTCTTCTTTCTTGGCAGCGAACTGAAATTTAGGTAATTTTCAAGAAGTAATATTGTCAAAGGATGGAATCAGTTACACATTGTACATGACCAGAGGTTACATGAGCAAAGCAAAATGATATTCACATCAGGAAAGAAACTTTGGTAACAGGTATAATTAGTAGCCCTTTAATCCACCAGTAAAGGGGTAATTAAATACTGGAGACCTGATAGTTTATGCAGACAATCGAAAATTCCCATAAAGTCTCAATAAGAAAAGGTGGAAGTTTTGCAAACTCACAGATATAAGAGAAAGTAAGTAATGGTGACCCTTACCTCATTGTACCTGGACTAGGCAGTTCATTTACTATTTCCATCACCACAAAAGGCACTAGTAAAGGAATGCAGGTTAGAATACCGACATGAAAGCGGATGAGATCAGGCATACATCTGCAGAAACTCAGTAAGGAGATGAAATTTACTGCAGCAGGAAGCATCATTATATAGTCACATAATGAAAAAGCAGTTCCCAAAATCATGGTATAGAGAGAGCTATTCTGCCCTAGCAAATGGAGACAAAGCAACAAGGAAGAGCTGCTACGACCAATTTCTGTTCTAATAGAAAACTGATAAAATAGATTGGAGGTTTTGTCTGGAATCTGATCAGATTAATCTGATCGTTGCCCCCAAAATTAACGTGTCTCCCATATGTTCACAAATTAAGGTTAACTGCATATCTTACCACTCAGTTCCACTCAGGGAAACAATAGTGGCATAGTTCCTCAGGCATTAACTTGGTCAGACAGTTCAATATCTTATTTATGCTTGCTACACTCTTGAGGAAAAGTGAGCCATGCTTTGAACACCAGCTCTAACGGGAATTTAAGCAAGCAATACAGACTGCACAAACCAGAAAAAAGCACTAGAACTTTCAAATTATTTCTGACTATTTATTGCTCCCCAAAAGCTTATCACATTGCAACACAGACAATAAGACATCAGCTGATACGTACACACTGTCAAAAGGACATGCATTGTCTGAGTAAATAATTAAGCTTTTGGCAGTTGTTTTTCCAGCTTAACACCTGACCACATGTGTGCTGTGCAACTCCAAATTTCCTTTAAATAAATTTCTTAGGAGTGAAAATACTGAAAGAGTGGCAAAAGAATATTTTGAGAACAGTCAAAGAAATGCAACAGTGTCCATATGCACTTACGATAGTGCTGAAAATAGGTACAGTTTTTACCTAGTTTTGTAATACAGTCCCAAAGAGCATGGAAGATTTATGTGATTCTTCATTACTTGAAATCACTTGAATTAGGTCAAGTGTAGGTGTGCTGAAACATCTGTATTGTCTAGAGATGACCTAACAGGTGTTTCCCATTTCCAGCCTTTGTGTTTTATTTTAAATTACTTCTGTGGGTATTGTCCCATAGAAGCACACTAAATGCACTAAATGCATACAGCTTCTTTTCCTTGCTGTTACATTAAATGTATAACAGCATTTCCACCTACCGTTATCTAGCAGATTAAGAATGGAGGGTGGGGAAAAAAAAAAAATAAACAAGATCAAGAGAGAAGTGATCTCACTGAATTTCAAATTAATAAATGGTTTTACGATTGAAAGAAAGAAATGAACATTACTAGTACCAAGTAGCATGTCAGCTCCATTCCTTCTGGCCTTCCATATTCACTGAGGCATCCGTCTTCAGAACAGTTATTCTTCCTTATCCGATTACAAACTGCCATCCAGTCGCTCTCAGTCTTAAACTTCAACTATATTATTTTCCTAATCTATTACTCCTGTTCTTCCTATATCGCTTCACATCACACCAAACAAAAAAAAAATCTTAGACAAAAGAATGAACGAGAGCTCAAGACAAAAAAACCCACAAACCCTAGACCTCTATGCCTCCCTCCTCCTCACCCCCCCTTCAAGCATATACACCGATGTTCTTACAGTATATGGAGCGATCTGCAATATCAGGATATCCCAGGGACACCTTTGAGTTACTGTCACTCAATCACATACAAAGAAATGTGAGCCTATTCAAAACTGAGTATCATCAATCAGAATGAAAAGCCTTACTTCTCCCTTCTTTTAAAGACTGTTTCTGGCACTTGTACATCTCTGTGCCCTTGTTGCTGTAGTTTCCACACCTTGAGTTTAAAAGGTCTATTAATATAAACACTTGCTTGATTAAAAAAAAAAAAAAAAGAAAAAAAAGAAAAAAGAAAGAGGAGGTGGTGTCAAAAAGGGTTACAGAGGGTCTAACCATCATCTGGCTCACTTGACTGTTCCATCACAGGATCCCTCCTAGGAGAAAACAAGACAGACCTGATACTTGTTATGACATGACAGCTGAAACATCCTTTTATTTATTAAGAGCTTTAAATTGCCTAAGAAAGAAGAAAAAGCCCTGAAAAATGCAAAGCTTACCATCTAATCCCCAAAAAACCCTCCCAAGCTTCTGTGCTTAAAATGAGTTTTCATGAACTAGCTCTTTTTCCTTTCAGGGTCCTCACTCTTCCCTTGACAAACCCTCTAAGGCCCAGATTAAACACCATAGTCATCTCTCATCTCAAAAAGCAGACTTTTTTTGACATGAAACTGAAATTCCTTTCCCTCTTTAAAATATGAAGGAGCTTCTTCTATACAGAAAGGAGTTATAAAATCTTCAAGACAACATAAAATGGAAGCAGCAATTCGGATGATGCCCGCTTTCTCTGTTTGTCTTTTTTAATGACAGCAAATTAATACGAGTCACTTTCCTCACAGTATGTGTGCATCAGCCAACAATTGGATCAGACAGTATGCTACTTCTTATTAGTTACACTGCATTAAAAAGACTGGAAGAGGAAAAGGGAGAGAGCAAGGGAGTGTTCCTAGAACTACTAGAAGGTCCAAGATAGTTTACGCTTGAACTACAGATTTCCCCAGATCTGGGGTGCTGGGAAGATTGAATTTTTTCCCAAATCCGAATTTGCCACAGGGCATATGTTGGGGATGTTGATCATCTCAGAAGGAATTTAGGGATTAGCCACTGACTAAAACAGACCCAAGATGATGTGAAAAACTGAACTGAAATCAGACTGCACCATCGTCTCGAAGATTGCTGTCCGTTATCTCAAAGATTGCTGACAGACACGTGCAGTTGAAGAGCTGGCTGCACGACCAGTCAAAATGGATGCACATGATCAACCAGGAGTGTGCAGCACCTGACATTAAGAGGTACTTCCCTCTAACACACAATAAACAGGGAAAGA